>NC_056737.1:1828408699-1828513699 GCF_019279795.1 Protopterus annectens
TTGTAGTGTTTGCTCAATCTCTAGTGCAACGGTCTTGCCACATTATTGCGCCTTTAAGTATATAGGCCCTCTGCCATGAGTGTATCACACCTAGCAACAAGATGTATGAGTGTTTCCAGTTCTTTCTTACAGAACCTGCATTTGTCTGTTTCTCCCACACATTCAATGGATTTTGTTAACCAAAGTGTACATTATCCACTATCCTGGGTCACAAATATTAACCACACATCTGTTGGTTTCAGTTCAACTCTCCTTAACCATTCCCCTGTCAAATCCTGATCAACATGAGGTTGTTCCAGGAGATCTCTGTACTTATCACAATATTTATGCCTTTGCCACATTTCTTTCCTTCTTATCTGATCCTTCTCCTTATATTCTTTCTTTTGTTTTTTGGCACATTCAGTTGCTGCCTGATTTCAATTTCGAGGTGGTCCATACCTCATTCAGAATGAGAAATATATAATCCTGGTATCCAATGGTTTTTATATATCATTTGACAAGCATGAAGCATTTTTCTTGTTTTCCTGTCCAACTGACACAATACCTTTTGGGGCCAGTCAATCACCTTAAAACTGAAAGTTAGAACAGAAACAGCAAATTAGTTTATGTTTTGGACTTTATTCCTAGAAGTCAAGGCGGTTTTCAGTATTAGTTTTAGTCTTCTAAAATATTCCTTAGCAAGTTGTACTTACATTTGGTCAGGTTTTATTGCCAGTCTTTCATCAGTTCCCAAATATTTTTCATAGGTTTATAGGTTAGTACTAAGCTAACAGCCCTTGTAAGCCTAGCCAATTATCCCTTGTGAGACTCAAACCCTGCATCTTGTATTTGTAAGGCAAACACCTTAACCATTAGGCCACCCTGCCATCCCTAGGCCACCTTCCCATCCATTTATACTTCTTCCTGCTCAAGTTCCTTTTTATCATATTCCTGTCTCAGACTGATATGTTCTTGGTGCTGCAGATTTCCTGCTTTAAACATTTATCAAGACCAAATGACAATCGTATATCATCTGAAAAAGTTTTAATCACTCACAATTGTGCTTTGAACTCCTTTTCCGATTAACTACACAGTCATCCACAAAATGTAGATGAAAAGTTTTTAAACAATGTTGTTTTCTTGGAGCCAAATTGCAGCCATGGCCTAGTCTGTTAATTGAACAGCTTGATGAATTAAGGACAAGACAAAAAAGCAACAGTGACAAAGAATCACCCTGGAATACCACCCTTTGAATGTTGTAATAATGATTTGCCCTTTGCTATGGCTTAGCTGCAAAATGATTTGTCACTGTTTCAGTGTATCTTATATATCTGTAAGTACTCCTGTATATATCTTATATTTTATTTATTTATTTTATTTTACATTTGTTGACTGGGCTAGTCCAACTGGATGCATGTCCATTTACAGTAGAGGCCCGGGGAGAAAACCTCCAAGACATATCAAGTGAGATAATTTTATGTTACATAAAATAGACATAGATGAATATATGTACACATTTCCTAAAACTATTTACAATATATTGAGCTAAATATTTATATACACCAGAAGCTAATACAGTTTTCCATTGCTGCATAAATGCTTTCATGTTGCAGTACAGGACTTTTATTTAGTGGAGAGAGTAGAGTTAGAAAAAAGATGTTTGTAGCAGTAGTAATTATTGATTAGTCAGGGTTGCAACAAGGGCACAGCCAATGTATTTTAAGGAACATTTTCAATTTTTATTTAAAGAGTGGTAAGGAAGGAAGGGATGTAAGATCACTAGGTAGAAGGTTCCATTTTTTCCTAATTGCATTTGAGAACAGAGAGTCTCCTGCCATGTTGTTAGACTTACTAATTTTAATTTGGAGTTTATTTGATGAACGCAAGGCATTAAGATTTCTATAAGGGGTTATAAGGTCTAAGAGTATTGGAGTATTGTTAGGCTGGTTAAGGATCTTATGAGCGATAGTAAGTTGGTTGAGTTGAAGCAGATTCTGTAGTTCAAGCCACCTAAGGTGCCTGAGGTTATGACAGTGATGGGTTCTAAAGGGTTTACCAGTGGCAAATCTAACAAAGTTAAGGTTGTTATCTATTGTGTTCCCTAGGAGTTTGGTGGTAGAGTCTGGCGGTATGAGGGTGCCATTGCTAGAGATGACTGAGAAGTCTATAGGTGTTGATCTGTAAGTAGGAGTAAAGAGGAAGAGCTTTGTTTTATTGGGATTCAAAAGGAGGCAGCGCTTCATGAACCATGTCTCAACTATGTTAAAACCCTTCTGGGTTTGGGATTGAAGTTCAGCTGCAAATTTAGCTGTACAGATTAAATTAGAATCATCTGCGTATTGTATACAACTTGCATTGGGAATAGCTAAGTGGAGATCATTAATAAAAACTGAGAATAAGAGGGGACTTAGAATGGAGCCCTGGGGTACACCCAGTGTAACTGGCAGGTGAGATGATAGATTATTCTCCCAAAGCACAGCCTGTTGTCTGTTGCTCAGGTAGGAAGTGAACTATTTCACTGATAGAGAATCTAGGGAAAGTGATTTGAGTAGATATATAAGCAAGGTGTGATTTACCATATCAAAAGCCTTAGAGAGATCAAGAAATATAGCTGAAGAGAGTATATTGTTATTGCGACATTTATTAATGGTGTCAGTAAAGGATAGAAGGGTAGTAGTGGTACTATGGCATGGCCTAAAGCCATGTTGGGTTTTAGCTAGTATATTATGTTGGGTGAGATGGCCTATTAGCTGATGATGGATGCATTTTTCCATTATATTTGCTAAGGGGGATAGAAGGGCTATAGGCCGATAGTTTGAATAGTCTTTGGAATTCCCACCTTTGTGTAGAGGGATGATGTGTGAGATTTTCCAGATGGCAAGGATGGATCCTTCCTTAATAGTTCTATTTATCAGGATGGAAATAGGATAAGCTACTTCTTTAGCCACTTTTTGCAGATATTCAGCTGGAATCTGGTCCTCTGAAGGGGTACAAGGCTTAAGTTTAGCTAGGAGTTTAAAAATGAAATTAGTAGAGATGGGTTGTAGTATGAAGGTAGGAAGTGTGCTAATCATAGGGGTAGGGAGGCTAGAAGTCTCAGGGGTTAGCTTACTGGCTAGGGATTGAATGGCTTCTGTGAAGAAGGAGTTAAGGTCATTTGCAGTTTGGAGGGAGTCTCATGATTAGCTCCTATATGGGTTGGAGTAGTAGAATGTCCTGGGTATAGGAGTTCGTTGATACTAGCCCAGAATTGTTGTGGGTTATTTTGGTGTGTTTGCTGCATTTTAAAGTAAAACTTTTTTTGTCTAGGAGTATAGATGTTTTAGTTGCGTTTCTAAACTGCCTAAATGTTTGTTGATCAGATGTGCTTTTAGTAGTTCGCCACCTAGTCCAGGCTTTATTTCGAAGTAGGATTTTTTGCCTAGTTTCTTTAGAGTGCCATGGGGCTGGTTTTGACCTGATTCTTATTTTACGATTGGGAGCATGCTGGTCTAAGATGGTTAGGAATTTAGAGTTAAAGTATTGGACAGCTTCTTCCAATGGGAGGGTTTTTAGATATGTCCAATCACAGGCACTAAGTTCGCTCTGGAATAGATTTCGGTTAAAATGTTTATTGGAACGTATCGTCCTGCTTGATGTTGGGTGTGAGAGGTCTAATTTTTGCGTGATTATATAGGTTAAGGAGTGGTTACTTACATCGTTAGGGAAAATACCTACTTTGTAGGTTTGGTGGTGGTTATTAATAAGTATCCAGTCTAAGGTACTCTCCTTTTGGTTTGGTTTGTTAATTCTAGTAGAGGAGGTGATAGTCTGAGAGAAGCCATGAAGGTTAATATGTGAAGTGGGATGCTCAGTATTGATGCACTTCCAGTCAATATTAACATCGCCAAGTATTATAGTTTCCTGTGGGAAGGTTGCTGAGACCCAGCTAAGAATATCTTCCAAGGTGTTTATGTTATTTCCAGGAGGTAAATACATACATATTACATTTATAGATTTACTAGAATTTAGCTGAATCTTTGCAATAAGGACTTAAGCATTATTGTCTATAGGTGGATTATAGGGTGTGGTTGTAACTTGTAGCCCATCCTTGTAAAGGATTGCTACTCCCCCTCCTTTTCTGTTTTTACGGTCTTGCCTCAATATATGGGTCTATATCATAACATCGAAGTTCTCTAACATCGAATGTTATTATATCGAACCCTAAACACCAAAGTGTGAAAACATCGAAAAGTCAGAATAGCGAATTTTTTCCCAGGGAAAAAATTTGCTATTCCGAGAAACATACAGCACAAACACACACAAAAAACAGCCATTCACACACATACACTTAAAATCCTACACCTAAACTAAACTTTACATATAGTACTAGCTATCCACTTACCTTAACCCAACCCTAACCCTAAGGTCCATCACTATCACACACTCACCTCACCCGAGCCCTAACCCTAACTCACCTAACCCGCCCCCAAGCCTAACCTACACACAATTGCACACTTATCTGAACCTGTGTCCTAGCACTAACGTCCACACAACCGCTCACTTACCTGACCCACTCCCTAACCCTAACTCACCTAACTCGCCCCCTAACCCTAACCTACACACAATCGCACACTTACCTGAACCCGACCTGTAATGCTCCAACATATCGAACGCTGAAAACAGCGAAGCCACAGCAATGGCCCACCGAATTCTTTCCCTGGGAAAGAATTCGATGTCCTGCACTTTCGCTGTTTTCAGCATTCGACATTACGGGTTCGATATTATAACATTCGATGTTAGAGAACTTCGATGTTATAATATAGACCCCAATATATTATAGCCTGGTGGGATAATTTCATTATAGGTTCATAGGTTCATAGGTTCATACTAGGCTATCTGCCCAAGGGCATTTACAAACCTAGCCCATAGTTTTGTGGCTTACGCCACCCCTTTAGTATGGGGAACTATACCCATTATTTTGCTGTGCCTCTGTCGAGCAGTGACACTGAGGTAATCCCTGGGGTATATCTGCGATCTCCCATCCATTGGTCAAGATTTCTTTTGAACAAGGCCAGCGAGGTGCTCTGCCTCACATATACCGGGATTTTGTTCCACAGCATAGGGAGTCTTTGGGTGATGAATCTATCCCTCCAGCACGTCCTATTAATAGCCGTGTCGAGGTTTAAGTCTCCCGCCCTTGTGGCTCTGATGGATCTAGATTTTTTTGAGGTGAAGCATATTCATCAAATCTGGGTTTGACATGGCCTTGTATGTTAGGCAAAGGTCACCTCTGAGCAAGCGGTGGCGACTGAATAGAGCTGGAGTTCTTTCAGTCGGGCAGCATAGGACAGATTTTTGAGACCCTTTATCCTTTTGGTGAGGAACTTTGTGGCCTCTCCAGCTGCTGCAAGTGTCGGGTCAGATACATTCGAATGGGGCATTGTACTCAATCATTGGTCTGATGAGTGATGAGTAGAGGGAGACAATGACCTCCCTTGATCTAGATGAGAATCCCTTCATGATAAGGTGGGCAATGTAGAAGGTCTTCCTAACTACTTTAGCTACATGGGTGTCGAATGACAGACTACTATCAACCTGGGTCCCCAGGTCCCTGATAACTTCTTCTGTGCTCAGTGGATTGCCACCTATTTGGTAGCTAGGGGTAACCTTGTTTTTCCTGAAGGGTATGACTATGCATTTTTGGCATTTAACTTTAGGCCATGGCTCTGGCACCAGTTATCCGTTTCTGTGAGACCCTTCTGAAGGATATCTGTGTCAGATGTGTTTTCTACTATGGCCCAGTTTGCAGTCATCTGCAAACTTTGTCAGCCATAACCCTCCTGTGTTTGCTTGTACTTCGAGAAGTAGATGCCAAACAAGAGTGGGCCTAGGACTGAGCCCTGTGGGACACCACTAGTGACAGGCTTTGAGTCTGACATGGCGCCAGCAACTCTGACCCTGTGGGTTCTGTCACTCAGCCAGTTTGCAACCCATCTTGTGATGTATGGGTTAATATTTAAGCTGATGAGTTTTTCAATGATACCCGAGTGGGGTATTGTATTGAAGGCCTTCGCCAGATCGAGGTAGGCTGTATGGACTGCCTTTCCCTCATCAATGGCTTTGGTGACTGTTTCGAAAAAGTCAACCAAGTTTAAAAGGCATGATCTGCCTTTGACAAAGCCAAACTGGGTTGGATCCAAAGTCTGCAAATTCCCTATGTCTTTATTTATGAGGTCCATTATGATCCTCTCCATGGCTTTGCAGATAAGGCTTGTCAAGCTAATGGGCGGTAATTTCCAGGGTCGGTGGAGGCACCGCCTTTGTGAAGTGGGACCACAGTTGCAGTGCGCCACTCCTGGGTGCGTATCCAGAGGTAAGGCTCTGATTAAACAGCTGTCCTAGCTGTGGGTTTAATTCCTCATTGAGTTCGTGGAGCACACAGCCGGGGTCACCATCAGGTCCCATGGTTGCTGTGTTTTTGCTTTGGAGAGAGCAGTTCTCACTTGGGCGTTGGAGATGTTTGGGGGCTGCAATCATTTCTTATATATATCTCTCCTTTTGGGGAGGGGAGAAGTTTGCACTGAACCTGTCAGCCAGTATGTTGGCAATGTCCGTAGGATCAGTAATCTTCACATCGTTTTGAACTAGTTCTGAGCATATCTGGGAGTTTCCTCCCAGGTTTCTAACATAGCTAAAGAAGGCCTTATGATTGTCTTTTGAGTCTTTAGCTATTTTTCTCTCAAAATTTGCTTTGGATGATTTTATGAGAACTCTTAGTTTTTTACTTATAGTGATCAAGGGTGTCTTACCTTTTAAGGATTTTGCTCTATCTTGTAGTAGCTTCCTCCTTTTGTTGTAGAGTTTGTTTATGGCTGGGGTCCACCAGACTGGACGCTTGCCTTTGGTACAGAGAGTCTTTGTTTTGCTTGGGATTGCCTTATCCATGCGGTCCTGCAGGTGCTGGTAGAAGGCATTTGTAAGTGATTCAGCGGCATGTGTACTGTTTTCCGCCGGCTCGGGGGCCTTAAAGGAGACCACACTAGTCTTTAGAAGTGTGAAGTTGGCTTTCGAGAAGTTCTTTACTGTGGTCTTTTTTATTTCAGGTGGGGGTGGGATGAGGACCTCCAGCGAGATTAGTTTGTGATCTGATCTCACCAGTGAGGGGTATACTTCCGGTGTTGAACATTGTGCTCCCATGTTCGTGATGATGAGGTCAAGTATGTTATCTCCTCTTGTGGGGATGGTAACTAGTTGTTCCATGGCATTTGAGTTTATGAATTCCAGGAACTTTTGGGCTAGGGTGTTTGGGCTTGAGTAGTGTTCCCAGTCTATATTAGGGTAGTTGAAGTCACCTAGTATGATGGTGTTTGGTGATACATTTATCCCCTCTAGTGTTTTCAGGAAGGCCATGTGAGGTTCCTGAGTTTGTGAGGGTGGCCTGTAACATGCTACAATTTGCAGAGCAGTCTTGCCTATGGTTAATTGCACCTGGATGGTCTCCGATGCATCGTGCGTTGCAACCAGTCTTGAGGTGTGGGAGTCCTTGATGAATATGGATACACCCTCCTTTCTTGGTATTGTCCGGATTTTGGGGCCGGAACGCATGATATGAGGTAAAACCTGATAGTGCTGGGGTGCTCTCAGGAGTCTTGAACCAGGTTTCTGTCACAGCACAGACATCGATGTTCTCCATACTGAGAAGGGCCTCGAGTGCGTGCATTTTGAGATTCAGACTTCTGGCATTGAGCAGCATTACCCTTAGTTTTTTTCCTTTTTTGTGTTCTAGGGTGGTAGGTTTAGAATTTGAGCCTTGCCTAAAAAAGGCACTATGGGGGTGGCAAGAGCCTTTGCCAATATCCGGAATCCCAGGGGTGACAGGTGCAAGCCGTCCCTTGCGAAGCAGCGTGGCTTGTCCAGCATGTCATCCCAGGCAGACAGACACTGGATCCCCTTTGAATGACACCAGTGTTTAAGCCAATTGTTAAAGCTGATCATCTTATCTTGTGTTTGTGGCTTTAACCAAGTCCCTGTGAGGCATAGAATGTCAAAAGAGTATATATCTAAGAGAGAATGGAGATGCGGAACTTTATTGTTGACACTTTGGATATTGAGTTGTGCTATCAGGAGTGAGCTGGGGAGTTTATTTGCACAAAGTGCGATAGAGGGATTTCAGATCAGAAGATCAGTAGGTATGACATTGGCTGGACCTGGGTTAGGATGGATGTAACCATTTTGTGAGGATAGTTTTCTTAGAATGTGCAATTTGTAATGTAAATTACTTAATAGAAACTGAGCTTTCTTGGTTGTGGGATTATAGTATTTGGTGTGGGACAGCTTGTGGAACTTTGCAAGTAAGTAAGCGGGTCTGGATATTATATTTATGTTATTGTGGGAGGTAGTGAGGGTTATATATCTGTAAGCACTCCTTTAACCATGAATGTGGGATGCTGTCAAATATTTTTTTTTTGTAATCTATCAATGCCACACTCAGAGTCTTCTTTTTGCAATTCTCAATTATGACTTTATTTAGCAACAAATGATCCTCTTATCCATATAAATTTATTTTGTTACCCTTTTGTTATATTGCCTTAATTGATTTTTTTCTAAATGGCTACAAATTCTGTCAGCATCATTTCCAGCACATAGTTTGTATATTATTGGAAGACAAGTTATTGGTCTATAATTTTTAGGATGGCTTGCAGGTTTGCTCTTAAGGAGGAGCATCATTTTTCTTGTTTTAATCCTAGCTGGTGCATGTTCAGGATGCATATATAAGTAGTCATTACCCAAGGTTAAATCTTTGTTGAAAGATGGTCATGCTTTTAGCCAAAAGTTAGGTACTGCATCTGGGCTTGGGATTTTCTAGTTAGGACCTTTTCTTAATTTTATTTTAATTTCTTTGAGTGGTACTTCATCCCATTTCATATCCTCTACTTCAGAACTCCTTACCATTTGTTTTAATTTTTCTATCAATTCAGCATCTTTATTATGTTCTACATGGTCTTCATAGATATTTCAACCAAAATGCATTTATCTCTACTTTTTTTTTTGGGGGGGGGGGTGTTTCTATTCCATTTGCTTTGTTTCCAAGTTCTCTATAAATCTTTATTGGCTTATCATTGAATTGTTAATTTTGTACTCTTCCTTTTATTTATCTGCATATCTTCTAAGATTTTCTGTCTGGCTTATCATTGAATTGTTAATTTTGTACTCTTCCTTTTATTTATCTGCATATCTTCTAAGATTTTCTGTCTGTCCTAATATTCATAGTTTATTGTTTGCACTAGTGTATGATGGATCCTGGTCTGTTTTGATATTGTACATTGCTTTTACCATGTTTATCTTTCTAAGCATTTTTAATTACTTTGATTATCTGCTCCATTTTCTACATTCGTATTATAGTGATATTTTGTTTTGTGTTAATTGCTTTTTAGTTTTCTCTGTTCACTGCTTCCATGGTGGCCTTTTCCTTTCCCATGTCCATACTTATTCCTTAGATACCTCCTACTTCCCTTACTGCTCCTTAATCATGGGACTCATTGTTCCATCATGTTGTGATATTACTTGTGCTGGATTTTCCACACTACATTCTTCACTTCTCAGATAATCCATGACTTTGGTTTCTGTTTGTGGAACTTCTACCTTATTAATCCTCTGTTGTACATTTCCTCTTTGTTTTCTTATTTCATTGTATTGTGAAATTTTCCATATTTGAATGTTGTTGCCTGTATTTCTCTTCAAATATCTTTGGAGGTGCATTTTTTGTATTCAACAGTTTTGCTTTCTCATTTGGATAAATATTGTACAGTATCAGATTTCTTTTTTCTTTCAATGTCCATGTTTCTTTTTTGCACCTTTTAAAAATCACTGTGTTTTATTCTTTATATTTCACACTTTCTTTGTCACTTCTTTTTCCAGGTATCCCAAAGTTTCATCATCTATGTAATGTTTTTCATGGATTTGTTGAATTAATAAATGCTAAACTTTTATTTAAAACTTTTGACAGTTTTTAGTGTAAATATTTTTCTTTCCTCTAATTTTCTCTTAATCTTTATGAATATCTTCTATCTAAACATACTGGAAAACATTAAGATACAACCAAACACCCTAATACTGGGTGATTTCAACTACCCTGCCATTAACTGGGAAAACTACTCGGGGTACCAACACCTTTTCCCAGTGGTTCTTGGAATTCAAAAATTCCAATGCCCTGGATCAACTAATCCATTGTCCCACCAGGGGCTCCAATATCATAGACCTGGTCATTACCAACATGGGAGATAGATACTCCACACCAGTGGTCACCCCCTCATTGGTCAGGTCTGACCATAAGCAAATCACCCTTGACATCCACATCCCCCCACCCTCCAGTAAGGAAACCTCTGTAAAAAATTTCTCCAAAGCCAACTTCATGCTACTTAAGTCAGAAGTGACAAACCTCATTGCACCCATGCAGATGGGAGCTGAAAGTTCGACTGCTGAATCCTACACTAAGGCACTGTACGAGCACATCCACTCATGCATGAACTGTGCCATCCCAAATAGAACCAAGATGCTCTCCTCCAAAAAAAGGAAGCCAACCTGGTGGTCCCCTGCCATAAACAAACTATACAACAGAAGGAAGAAACTGTTGCAGAAAAGAGGAACATCTCAGGATGCAAAAAACTCCCTTACCAGCCTCAGTAAGAAGCTGAGATCCCTCATAAAATCCTCCAAAGCTAGTTACAAAAATAAAATTGCCAAAGATTCCAAAGACAACCATAAGGCATTCTATAGTTATGACAAGAATCTAAATGGCAATTCTCAGATCTGCTCTGAGCTACAACAGAATGATTTTAAATATACTGATCCCAAGAATATTGCCAATATCCTGGCAGATCAATTTAGTTCCAACTTCACTCTCCTCTCACCCCCTAAAGGGCCAATCTCAATACCAAAAGATTGCCAAATTCCAGTAATCACGGCCACACAGGTAGAAATTGCACTCACCAAAGCTAAGAATACAGCATCCATGGGACCAGATGACATCCCAGGCTGTGTACTACATGAACTACAAAATGAACTAGCACCTCACCTAAGTGTCATGTTTAATCATAGTCTCACCTCAGGCTTTGTGCCCACTGAGTGGCACACAGCTACAGTTATTCCCACTCCACAAGGGGTATCCACCTTGGATCCCGGGAACTAATGTCCCATCAGTCTGATGAACCTGATCTGCAAGGGCATGAAACGCATTATCATGGAACTTATAAACAAAGACATTGGCAACCTTCAAACACCAGACCCCACCCAGTTTGGGTTCATGAAGGGCTGATCTTGTCTCCTGAACCTGACTGACTTCTTTGAATCAGTCTCAAGAGCTGTGGATGAGGGTAAGGTGGTTCACACAGCCTATCTGGACCTTGCCAAGGACTTCAACACCATCCCCCACTTTGGAATAATAGATAAACTTACTAAGCTGGGCATAAATCCCTACGTCACTCAATGGGTTGCCAACTGGCTTACTGACAGAACCCAGACTGTAAAAGTAGCTGACTCCAAATCCAGCTCCAAACAAGTGACAAGTGGAGTACCTCAGGGTTCAGTCCTGGGACCGCTCTTGTTTGGTATCTAGTTCTCTGAAGTACAGGCCAACACTAAGGGACTCTGGCTAACAAAGTTTGCAGATGTCTGCAAACTGGGAGCTATTATTGAATCCCCAAATGATGTGGATATTCTACAAAAGGGCCTTACAGAAACAGATGCTTGTTGCCAGAGCCATGGGCTAAAGCTTAATGCCAAGAAATGTATAGTTATCCCCTTTGGGAAAAAACATGTACCCATGAATTACCACATAGGTGGCAGTACACTAAACACCGAAAGTGTGATGAGAGACTTAGGGACACAGGTGTACAGTGGTCTCACCTTCGATAACCACATCTCCACAACAGTCAGGAAATCCTTCTATGTGGCACACCTCATCACTAAGGGCTTTTCATCCAGAAAAAGGAGGTCATTTTCCCACTGTACTCATCCCTCATTAGACCCATTATAGAGTACAACGTCCCATTTGGTATGTACCTCACAAGACATCTGAAACAGCTGGAAAGGCTGCAGAAATACCCCACTAAAAGAATCACAGGCCTAAAGCAGATGCCCTCTGCTGACCATCTAAAAAAACTCCAGCTATACTCTGTGGCATATTGTCTACTCAGAGGTGATCTCTGCTTAATATACAAGGCCATGTCAAACCCTGAGCTGTTGGACATGCTCCACTTAAAGAAATCCCAATCCCTCAGAGCCACTTGCTCCAGGGATCTAAACCCTGTCATCACAATGAACAAAACATGCTGGAGGGATAGGTTCCTGACCCAGAGACTCCTCATACTCTGGAACAGACTGCTCATATATGTCAAGCAGAGCACCTCCTTGGCCCTCTTCAAAAGGAACCTTGACGATTGGATGGGAGACAGGAAATTCACCCCGGGGATCACGTCAGTTGCCCTGCTAGACAGGGGTCCAGGGAAATAAATATTGTGGGAAGAAATATCCGGGGAATTGTTTGGCTAGGCTTGTATAGGCCCTAGGACCGACAGCCCAGTACCAACCTATGAACCTATGAAAATTCTGGGCTTTTTTGCATAATTGTAACAATAAACAATAAATCATTTCTTCCTTATCCTCTGTCAGCTTTATGGTTCTTTTTTGGCCTGTCAGCTTTTGTGATTTTTGTGGACTACTACTTCTTCCTACAACAAGGGGGTTATCCTCACCCTGAGCCTGACTTAGCTCCATTGTAGCAATGTTTCCATGCCTTGAGGATTCTGCACTGCCATTTTTCTAGTTCTGGCACCAGTGTGTACACCAGGATTGGGCACTTTTTTATCCTGGGACTTGTGCACCCAGCTGTCTTTTTTTATATTTTAACCTAGCTATCTTCATGATATATGCTGTATAAAAAAATACAAGTGCCTCTTTGTGCTTACCATAATGCAAGTGCAGTTGGCATGGTTGTGCGTGTTTGTGCACTAGCTATTAAATGTGATATTGAAATTTGGTACCAATTCATCCTAAGAGTTGCTACTTGACTTTTGCAGGCATGGCTGGTGTGGGAGATGATGGTGATAAATTTATTTAGAACACAGAGGTGGGGTGTAGAGGAGTCTATGATTTTTGAGGTGCTCCTCATGGGTCATCTACAAAAAGTAGATGAAAAGTCTTTAAACAATGTTGTTTTCTTGGAGCCAAATTGCAGCCATGGCCTAGTCTGTTAATTGAACAGCTTGAAGAGTTAAGGACAAGACAAAAAAAGCAGCAGTGACAAAGAATCACCCTGGAATAGCCCCCTTTGAATGATGGAATAATGATTTACCCTTTGTCATGGCTTAACTGCAAAATGATTTGTCACGGTTTCAGTGTATCTTATATATCTGTAAGTACTCCTATATATATCTTATATATCTGTAAGCACTTCTTTAACCATGAATGTGGGATGCTGTCAAATGTTTTTTTTTTAATCTATCAATGCCACACTCAGAGTCTTCTTTTTGCAATTCTCAATTATGACTTTATTTAGCAACAAATGATCCTCTTATCCATATGAATTTATTTTGTTACCCTTTTGTTATATTGCCATAATTGATTTTTTTCTAAATTACTACAAATTCTGTCAGCATCATTTCCAGCACATAGTTTGTATATTATTGGAAGACAAGTTATTGGTCTATAATTTTTAGGATGGTTTGCAGGTTTGCTCTAAAGGAGGAGCATCATTTTTCTTCTTTTAATCCTAGCTGGTGCATGTTCAGGATGCATATATAAGTTATCATTACTCAAGGCTAAATCTTTGTTCAAAGATGGTAATGCTTTTAGCCAAAGGTTAGGTACTACATCTGGCCTTGGGATTTTCTAGTTAGGACCTTTTCTTAATTTTATTTTAATTTCTTTGACTGGTACTTCATCCCATTTCATATCCTCTACTTCAGAACTCCTTACCATTTGTTTTATTTTGTTTTAATTTTTCTATCTATTCATCATCTTTATTATGTTCTACATGGTCTTCATAAATATTTCTCCAAAATGCATTTATCTCTCTTTTTTTGGGGTGGGGGTGTTTCTATTCCAGTTGCTTTGTTTCCAAGTTCTCTATAAATATTTATTGGGTTATCATTGAATTGTTAATTTTGTACTCTTCCTTTATATTTATCTGCATATCTTCTCAGATAATCTGGTTTCTGTTTGTGGAACGTATACCTTATTAATCCTCTGTTGTAGATTTCCTCTTTGTTTTCTTATTTCATTGTATTGTGAAATTTTCCATATTTGGATGCTGTAGGTGGTGATTTTGTCACCTGCCAAGAGCTGACAGGGCTGCTGAAGGGTATTATGGAAAGGGGCCTTAGTGTCCGAATCAGCCATGTCAAAAAGGTGCTTTGTCACATTGCCAAGACATTTCCATGTTGAGCACTGACACAGGAAACTGAGACACGAGACATTAATGACAGTTCTGAAGGGGAGGACTAGATTTTCACTGTTTTCAAGTTTGATGTGGATAAGCCTCTGATATCCCCTACCTATCCTAGTCATGGTGTCCCCTAACCTTTTGTGTCCATCACCACCATTGTCTGTCTAGTTTGTCCTGCATGTCTGCACCTGCTTCCTCACAAAAACCTTCCTACCCAACCCTCATGTTCCTATGCACCTTCCCTAACATTCCTCTCCCTCTCTTTGAAAGAAAAAAATTTAAAAAACGTGCACCTATCCCACAAAAAAATAAAGACTCATACATAGCTCTCTACTTCACCTATGTGTCTTCTTGACACACTTGATTTGGTGCAGTTGGCTGTACAACATTATTCTTTTGTTGTCACCTGCTGTTGGTATGATGACAGTCCAAAATCAAAAAATTCTGGCTACACTTCTATATTTATGCTGTGAAGAAGGGGATAGTTATGGTTCTCTCTCACTCCTTTCGTGCAAATGCCTCATTTCTTTCCCCTGTGTCCTCCATCTGCTTGCCCCCCCACCATTTTACAACTTTCCTATCAAACTCATTTTCACATGTTTAATCGGGTCAAAAAAATTGAATCACATACAACACACATAGCCAGAAATGACCCACATGAAAGCCTTCACTTTTTGTCCTTAGCCTTTGCTCAGAGTTTGGCATCACGCACCATTGCTGAGTGACAGTGAATAGCTGTTCATGTCCTATGGCAAAATGTAGTCGGTGGTTGCCATCACCTGCAATAGTCCAGTTATCCTTGCACAAAGGTGTGTCCAGTTATCCTTGCACAAAGGTGCTTAAATATGCTGCTCTATCGGAATACAGAGTAAAGGCAGAATAAAGGCAATTCTTTGCTACAGTTACTCAAACAGATCTTTGACTATTGAATGGAACAAAGTCCAACTTACTCTGTAGAGTGTTGATATAAATCACTTGTCTGAAGTTTACTTTTTGGCTGTAGCATCAAGGGTTTAAGTCCAGATGTATGCCACATTATTTATTACTGTGAAGTTATACTTCTATGATATCTTTAATGACATACACCTTAAATTTATCCATTAACAAACTTTCATGACCTGATTTTGAATACTTTTGCAAAAAAAAGCATTTACAAACACACACACACACACGCACACTCACACACACATGCACACACACGCGCACACACACACACACACACACACACACACACACACACACACACACACGCACACACATAGACAGACACACACACACACACACACACACACACACACACACACACACACACACACACACACACACACACACGCACACACACACACATAGACAGACACACACACACACACACATATATATATATATATATATACACACACACACACACACACACACACACACACACACACACACACACACACACACACACATAGACAGACACACACACACACACACACACACACACACACACACACATATATATATATATATATATATATATACACACACACACACACACACACACACACACACACACACACACACACACACACACGCACACACACAGTATGTATAAGGACATGATTAAACCACCCTTACTCTACCTATGTCAGCATCAGTTTTTGCCTGTCCTACATCTTCTTCAACACCAAAACCATCACTTACTGATACAGAGCAAGACTGATTAATACTAAGGACACACCATAAAGGTGTACATTAGCAGCCCACAACACCACCCTTCCATATGTGTCTCTATATCTGTGTCTATGTTCAGCCTTCTTCCTCACTGCTTTGTACTGTTGACTCTTCATTAGGCTGATGGATGTAAATGTAAAGTTATGGCATTGTTTGTCTGCCATTGCTTTGCTGAAGAATAAAAGCTTCATCTTTTATTGGTTACATAGGGTACCACTGTCCCTTCAACCGTGTGGCTTCGACATGTGTGAAGTAGGATTTCTTTGGTGGGATCTAGAGATAATGGTCACGTCTGTGGACATCATTTTTCTTCTTGACAAGGGGTCATATCCAGCATTAGCTGAAACTCATGCTGCTTGTTTTTATAAGTGTCTTTCCTGTGAATGAGTTGTCTATGTCTCCATCTAAGTCCCTTCTGCTTTATCAGTTGTAGTGCTTGGCAGTTACGCAATGTCTGGCAATGTGCAGCTATAGTATCTCATGCTGAATGGCACTTCAGGTAATATTGCATAATGTGGCGAGTGTTTGCCTTACACCTCATTGTACACCCAGTTAACTTGCGATTTCCCTTGACACATGTCTATGTGTAGTGGGCATAAAAATGATTTCAGTAGCTATTGCATATACGATTTTGCCAGGTAACAAATCACATTCTGGCTCTATTTGTAAAATCAGCTGCACACTGGAGTCAGGTCATGCTTCAGCTCTGCTTTTTCATTTAGCTGAAACAGTTTACTTTTACAAAGGTAGGTTGATAGGTGAATTTTCTCTACTAAATACTGTCCAGATCACTGACAGCCATGCATCACTGCTAACCATGTTTGCTCTATACCAGGCAAACCAAATTAAAGTCTTTCACTTTTTCCTTCAGTGCACAACACTGTTTCCTCGCAGCCTAACGTCGCACAAGTGTGGAAGGCAAGCAGAACACTTCATTTCTGAACTGAGCTCAGAAGCTAACACAGAAAGGTATAATACATCTGGAGCACCACTGCACACCACTGAACACTGCTACTTCACAGTTCCATTTCAACACATCAAAGTATAATCATGCACGCAGTAACACTTTGCAATCTTCATGCAAATATGTTTCTTAGCATTGTGCTTTCGGAAGTGATTTCATACAAAAATAAGTATTATTACTGGATAATATTACTTCATTACATAAAAATTATGCAATGTGCTGATATGAAATGCAGTGTGCTTTGTGGTTAATTTACTTCGTTCTGGACAGTTGGGTCTGCACTGCAGCACTTATACTTATCAAAGATATGCAATCACATACAGCCTTGACATACATTTGTATCTGTCCTGCATTGGAACATTAAGTATTGCTTGATATTCACAGGCCACATCCCATACATGAGCACTTACCATAGCTAATATCAGTAACATTCATTTTTATTTACATACCATCAATATAACCTGATGATCCATGAATGATTCATTGTCCATCCTGTGTTTCACAAGTACGTGTGTGTGTCTCATATACACAAGACAGGTAGGTACATGTCACTGTCAGTTCTGCAGTACACATTAATGGCAGCATAGCTGACGGAAGTCAGCAGTATGTATCTATTATTGAGCTTAACAATTACTTCAATCCATTATATCAACAAGTATGGATTTGCAGAAAACATTCAACATCAAAATATCTTCTCTGACACAGGATGAGGCATTAATCCTCTCTATACTGCACTGAAAGACTATAAAGTCTGATTTCAGCAGTGATGCTTGTGTTAAACACTGTGTCCTCTAGACTGCATAGCTAGATAGGCAGGAAGTTCTAATCTCACAGCAGTCAATTTTTGTGTATGTATGTATGTATGGAGTTGTGTAAATATGACCTTAACAACTGCTGGCCTTATTAAAATAGTAGCCTGGTGTTAATTTTACACTGCAGGGTGTGTACACATCACTGCCAGACCCTTCTCCCAACATCATCTTCTCAACAGCACAACACCGATGTCATCCTCTATAAAGTGCACTATCACAATGTATAAGTCAGACTTATATAGTGTTGCGGTGGTCAAGTACTATACCTTCTAGGCTGTATAACGAGATAGATGGGAGCTCTAATCTTGCAACAATCAACATATATGTGTGGTGGTGGGCTCATTGCATCACTGGAGGATTAATTCAACACCTCTGCTCATTTGACTCTTGCTCATGAGAAGCATTGTCATGGTGTGATCAATCCTACATCCCCTTTTCACTCTGTACACACATGTATACTGTTTGCAACACACTACTGAGGTCATAATTTCAATAATGCACTCTGATACCACAAAAGTCAGACCTCTCCTGTGGCACGTGTGTAGAATAAACTTTTGTAGACTGCATCAGCCAAGAGGTAAGGCATTCAAATACAGCAACGAGACTCATGTGTGAGTGTGTGTGTGTGTGTGTGTGTGTGTGTGTGTGTGTGTGTGTGTGTGTGTGTGTGTGTGTGTGTGTGTGTGTGTGTATGAATGGAAATGGATACAGTTGTGTGTTACACCGCTTAGTATTGACAATATTTAAAATTCCACATAGCTGTAGAAGTCATTTTTGCACACGCACACACACACACACACACACACACACACACACACACACACACACACACACACACACACACACACACACACACACACATCTCTTTTGCATGACACAGCTGATGTCATCCTTTCAAAGATGTAGTATAATTCACATGCAGTCAGGTTTTTCCTGTGGTGTGTGCATGTAATACACTTGTGTATAGGTTGTTTAAGTACATAGGTAGGGAATTTGAATGCAGGAATGACTGTCATCTGTGGGTGTGTGTTTCTGCCTCTTACTGTGCAGAGCAGACTGAAAATACAAATATGATGCATATCTATACAGTGTGCTATGCAATCACTTTTTAGCAGAAAAATGAAAGTAAAACACAATGGTAATGTCATCCATTGAAATGTGCAATATCACAGTCATCAAATAAATTCGTACTTGCCCTTGTGTTTCAGCAAACCTTCATTAGCATGTGATGTTAACTATATAGTTAAAATCCTACCATCACTGCATACAGTAGCTGTACATGTTAACAGTGCTGTCACCCACATGTGCTATGTTCAGATGTAGATGTCATTTTCTGTTACAAGAGTTTATTCCACATTTCCTTTGGAAAGGTTGTATTAAAGACTGTCATTACATCACATTAGTAGTGAAACACCTTCTCAAGACTGATGACATAAGACAATATAATGTATGTAACTGCCTAAGTAAGGCATGTGATCCAATATGAGATTATATCCACAATGGACATAATTGTTGTTCTGCCATCACAGTGACAAAATCATGGGCCTACAGGTGTGTTTGAGTATACCTAGCATCAGGCAATGTTATCTGACATACAGCAAGATTCTTTCTATGTAGATACAGGGACACATATTCCTTGATTCATACACGTGATGCAATGCTTTCATGTAACCACACATATGACAATTGGTGATGCACTTACACCATGGTACATTCATTGATCCCACTATGGTGTTGATTTTCTCAATGCTTAGGCAAGTGTTCCAAACCAGCATTGAGTGACTGTAAGCATCTGTGTCCTTAACTTTTCTACAGGAAAGACATCCCCCACTATACTTTGTACGTATAGAATGGAAGAGGCCTCCCCCATCAACTTTCAGCAGATAAGATTTATGGGCAGATAAAGTATGGCTGATTGAATGACTTCACATAGGTGGAGTTCAGCAGCTATGATAACATTTCCTGTTATCTGTGGCAAATGTGATTAATAGCCATCTTGTTATTTGGAGGAGCTATACAGCTTGATGTTCAATTCTAGCATAGGGATTCATTTTGTGTGAATATACTGATATCACACAACAACTATTAAATCACATCAGTGTTATCCATTGATATATTACACAATGACCTGAGACGTACCTCCCTGGACTACATGAAAAGAAACATAAAGGAGCTCTCTGAGCATGTAGCCCAGGCTGGTATGACCCTGACCTTGAGTAGCATCCTACCCTCACCAAGAATGATGCCACAATATGAAGACAAGATGATCAATTTCAACAATTGGCTTAAGTACTGGTGTCATTCAAAGGTGATCCAATGCCTGCCAGCTTGGGATGATATGCTCGACAAGCCACGATGCTTCGCTAGGGACGGCTTGCACCTGTCACCCCTGGGCTTTCGGATATTGGCAAAGGCTCTTGCTACCCCCATAGTGCCTTTCTTAGGCAAGGCTCAAAAGACAAACCCACCTCCATAGGTATCACAAGGGATAAGAAACTAAGAGTAATGCTACCCAACGCCAGAAGTCTAAACCTCAAGATGCACGCGAAACTCTCCTTAGCATGGAGAACATCGATATCTGTGCAGTAACAGAAACCTGGTTCAGGGCTCCCGAGAGCACCCCAGCACTACCAGGTTATACCTCATACCATGCTTTTCAGCCCCAAAACTTGGACCGAACCACAAAAGGAGGGAGTATCGATATTCATCAAAGATACCCACACCTCCAGGTTGGTGGCAAAGCACGAAGCATCAGAGACTATCCATGTGCAACTAACAGTGGGTAAAACTGCCTTCCAGTTCATAGCCTGCTACAGACCACCCTCCCAAACCCAGGAACCCCACTCGGCCTTTCTGAGAACACAGGAAAATATGAAGGTCTCTCCAAACACCATTATATTGGGCGACTTCAACTACCCAAACATAGACTGGGAGCATTACTCTAGCTCCAACACCCTAGCCCAAAGGTTCCTAGAATTTATAAACTCAAATGCTATGGAACAACTTGTTACCACTCCCACAAGAGGGGAAAATATACTGGACCTGATCATCACCAACATGGGGACTCTATGCTCCAGACAAGAAGTGTATCCCTCACTGGTAAGATCAGACCATAAACTAATCTCACTGGATATTCACATCCCGACCCCACCCCCTGCCCAGAAAACCACAGTGAAAAACTTCTCTAAAGCAAATTTCACACTCCTCAAAACCGAGGTGGAATCCTTCAAAGCCCTCGGGCCTGTGGAAAATACGGCCCAGACCGCAGAATCCTTTATAAACGCATTCCATGAACACCTTCAGGAATGCATGGATCATGCGATCCCAAATAAAACCAAGACCCAATCCTCCAAAGGCAGACGTCCTGTCTGGTGGACCCCAGCCATAAACAAACTATACAATAGAAGGAGGAAGCTACTAAATGATAGAGCAAAATCCCAAAAAGGGAAGGCATCACTGATCAGTATTAGCAAAAAACTACGGGCACTCATAAAATTGTCTAAGGCCAGCTTCGAGAGGAAAAATTGCACAGGACACTAAGGATAATCACAAGGCTTTCTGTAGTTATGTTAGGAACCTGGGTGGTAATTCCCAGATATGCTCAGAATTAGTCCAAAATGACAAAAAATACACTGAACCCACAGACATTGCCAACATCCTAGCTGACAGGTTCAGCTCAAACTTCTTCCCCCCCTCCCCACCAAAAGGGCAAATATCTATCCCAGCAGAGTGCTGCCCCCCTGACATCTTAGATGCTCAGGTAAGAGCCACCCTCTCCAAAGCAAAAAACACAGCATCAATGGGACCAGACGGTGTCCCGGGCTGCGTCCTACATGAACTCAAGAAGAGCTAAACCCAAACATAAAACTACTGTTCAATCTCAGCCTTACTACAGGATATGTGCCCAAAGAGTGGCGTACAGCAACAGTGGTCCCTCTCCATAAAGGTGGTGCCTCAACGTATCCTGGAAACTATCGCCCCATAAGCCTGACTAGCTTGGTCTGCAAAGCTATGGAAAGGATCATCATGGACCTCATAAATAAAGATATTGGGGACCTACAGACACTGGATCCTACCCAGTTCGGCTTTGTTAAGGGTAGATCCTGCCTCTTAAACCTGGTTGATTTCTTTGAAACAGTCATCAAGGCCATTGACGAGGGGAAGGTGGTCCACACAGCCTACCTGGACCTCGCAAAAGCCTTCAATACAATACCCCACTCAGGCATTATAGATAAGCTCACCAGCTTAAATATAAACCCCTATGTCACTAGATGGATTGCAAACTGGCTCAAGGACAGAACCCATATGGTTAGAATTGCTGGAGCCATGTCAGACTCCAAACCAGTTACAAGTGGTGTCCCACATGGCCCAGTCCTGGGACCTCTCTTGTTCGGTATATATTTCTCGGAGGTACAGGCCAACACGGAAGGACTGTGGCTGACCATGTTCGCAGATGACTGCAAACTGGGCACCATAATCGACTCTCCAGCCGACACAAGCATCCTCCAAAAGGGCCTCATAGAAACAGACAACTGGTGCCAGAGCCATGGCCTCAAGTTAAATGCCAAAAAGTGTATAGTCATCCCCTTTGGCAAAAACAAAGTGCCCACAAATTACCACATAGGTGGTAATCCATTAAGTACAGAAGAAGTAATTAGGGACCTGGGGACCCAAGTTGATAGCAATCTCTCATTTGACAACCATGTGGCCAAAGTGGTTAGAAAAACATTTTATATAGCCCACCTAATCATGAAGGGATTCACATCTAGATCAGGGGAGGTCATCGTGCCTCTTTACTCATCCCTCATCAGGCCCATAATTGAGTACAATGCCCCTTTTGGGATGTACCTTACCAGACACCTGCAGCAACTGGAAAGACCCAAAAGTACCTCACCAAGAGGATCAAAGAGCTCAAACAGATGCCATATGCTGCCCGGTTAAAGAAACTCCAGCTCTATTCAGTGGCATACCGCCTGTTCAGAGGCGATCTGTGCCTGACGTATAAAGCCATGTCCAACCCGGAATTAATGGACATGCTGTTCCTCAGAAAATCCAAATCCCATCGAGCTATGCGATCGAGAGACTTGAACCTCAGCACTGAAATAAATAGGACATGCTGGAGGGACAAATTCATAACCCAGAGGCTCCCTTCACTCTGGAATAAAATCCCAGTCCAGGTTAGACAGAGTCCCTCATTGACTCTCTTCAAGAGGAATCTTGATGAGTGGATGGGAGATCATAGGTTTACCCCGGGTATCACTTCTGTGTCACGGTTAGACAGAGGCACAGTATACTAACCTCGAAAAAGGGCATAGCAAAATAAATTTAAAATGGGTGGCGAAAGCCAAACACATTCTGGCTAGGCTTACAAATGCCCTAGGGCAGATAGCCTAGTATGAACCTATGAACCTATGAACAAGCACATGTGAACAAAGCTTTGGATTTTCTGAAATTACACATTTGTTCTGACAATTCAATGGTGAGAATGCTACCTTGGCACATGCATTAAGTGCTGTGGTGTACATGTCTGTGCTCCAGTTCTTGGGTGGTATGTGTACAGGCATACAAAGAAGCCATCCTTGACCATGGAACATTAATATAGGACTGATTACATCTGTCTGCACATGAGCATTCTCCTTTAGTTGCCATCAGTCTGACATGCTGATATGATATTAATTCTCAGGTCTCCTTTCTTAATTCACACATTCATTTAATTTGTTTCTTACAATACCCATTGCTATCTCCTGTGGCAGAAGCTAACAATAAGTCCAATAAATTCCTGGTGTAAACTCTAAGTATTCCAAATGCTCAAAACACACTGTTGTACGCTAAAACAAAATAGAATTTAATGTAGTAAAGCTTTCGGGTTAACACCCTTCATCAGTACATAACTTCAAATGCATTACAAAATTTCATAAATAGGGTAACCGTTAAAACACATGATCCAGCCAACCTAACAAAATTGTCCATCAATTAAATATTTAAAGGGAAACCTCTAAAGTAGGTTTTTGTTAGAAAAAGCATTTCTTATTGCATTATACATATATAAAAAAACACATATATAATCATATATAATCAAATACATGCCCACATATATGTGTGTTTATAAAAAATACATAAAATGAAATAAGATAAAACATAAATTCATTAAATATTATCCCTCTGTTTTTTGATCAGCACCGGTTTTAAGCTAACAGCTACATTCAACCCTGGTTTTACCTCTGCATCTAGTCTAATAATCGGTTCAAGCTCCTTGAGCTCTGGTACATTATTAATAACCCCCCCCTCATGCCTAACTAACCTCATTTATTACTCTAAATTTAAAGACATGACCTTCATTCTCCATAATATGTTTACTTAATGCATTGGTCAATATATATGATTATATATGCGTTTTTCTATATATGTATAATGCAATAAGAAATGATTTTTCTAACAAAAACCTACTTTAGAGGTTTCCCTTTAAATATTTAATTGATGGACAATTTTGTTAGGCTGGCTGGATCATGTGTTTTAACGGTTACCCTATTTATGAAATTTTGTAATGCATTTGAAGTTATGTACTGATGAAGGGTGTTAACCCGAAAGCTTTACTACATTAAATTCT
This sequence comes from Protopterus annectens, assembly GCF_019279795.1. Classification (NCBI taxonomy): domain Eukaryota; kingdom Metazoa; phylum Chordata; order Ceratodontiformes; family Protopteridae; genus Protopterus; species Protopterus annectens. The sequence continues at coordinate 1,828,433,203 of NC_056737.1, forward strand.
ATTTTGTTTTAACGTACAACAGTGTGTTTTGAGCAGAAGCTAACAATACACAGCTCTGGGGACTACATTGCATCATGGTGTGGGGTTTGCATCTGTTGTTATCAGTCAGCACAATAACTGTGTTAGACAGGGGTGCTTTATGCAAGGGTATTACGTATGTTACACTCTGTTCACACATTTGTAACACTACACACATCTACATATGAGATGCACAACTATTATAATATTGAAGTGTATAATTCCCTTCAAAGGTGATCCTCCTCATACATGTGTTAGGCCTCTTTCTATGGCATACACAGTTAATTATCCGGTCACTTTTGACATTGATGGCATGAGTTCAATTCTTGCAAAAGGGGATTGTGGCTTCTGAACCATTCATATTTTTCCAAAATATTATATGAACAAAATGCACAGTGTGCAGATATCCCATTATATATGTACTCTCCTTGTGAACTGACATCTGTGCTCAGCATGTCAAAGACATTCATATGTCATGTAATTCCCCTCTGTTACAATGTGATTGTGTGTAACGGTCACAGCCTATAATATTATGTCTGCTTTTATTTACTTATATTTGCTCAGGAATAGTGACCACCACTATTTATTCTGACATACATATTGCAAGTTGTCTTTGTGACATAAGTACCTTCACATCATTTATTGTGCTAAAATTGGAACATTTACCTTCCCCTCTGACACCTTTCTGTATACATCTCTTTAATTTCTGTGTACATTGTCCTCAGTACACTTTTCCCATCTGATAATTAATGTATTGTTGTTGCTCTTGCCATTTTACATCCCTCTTACATATTACTGCATTCATATGTTTTATTTATGGCACAGTACACCCTGCCTGTGTATAGCCATGTATTATTTCCCTTATGTAGCTATTTGTGCTGTTCGCTCGAGCACGCTTAAGAGGTTTGCCATGAGTGTATTACTGTGTGTGCTCATGCTGCTCAACACAGTTTCCAGGCTACCAGCACTGTTGCTGGCAACAGAAATGTCCATGTATTCATGTTAGCGTGATGAGCAACATGAATATTAGCACTATTGCTCATCACGCTAACACGTAAACTGCGCAAAGCCTACATGATTGTTCATGAATCACAGGGGATGCCTTTTTTGACAAGTTCAAAAGGAATGTATTATACTTGCTTCCTCTGATACTGAACTGATCTAGTCATGTCTAGTGTTGTATTTTTTCAAGCAACCCAAAAATAACTTTCTAGCAAGAGCAGATTTTTTTCTGTCTGAGTTTTCGTTATAAATCTGCACCAACGATAAAAGTTTGCATCAATCTCTTTCATGCAAGAGATTTTGCTGCCATTTATATTCCAGAGTTTCTTTTTAAACAGTATCAACCGGGCCATCCAAGATGGATAGGCTAATCATAATTCTACATGATCTTGACACAGAAAATTTAAATGACAAAGTACCTCTTCATGTTTTTAACAAATCTGACTGTAATTTAAGACTCTCTTTTTCCCATTACATCAGCATATTTGGACAATTCAAATTCCTCACATAATGCTTTATAATGAGAAGTCAGAATTTAAAAGCTTCCCCTTTTTCTTCAAAAGACTGAGAACTGATAGATATAAAATCTATTCTTGATTTGAGCTCTGTCTTAGAGAGGGGGTGCAACATTTGTCTGCATGGAAGGAGATGGTCAACAGAACACACTTCTTTGCCAGGGATGGTCTGCACCTCTCCCCTCTAAGCTTTCGAATATTAGCTAAAACATTGTCTTCCCCCATAGTGCCTTTTTAGGCAATGCCAAGCTGAAAGTACTTCTGACATAGCAAATCAAAACCAAGAAAATCTAAAAGTATTTCAGCTCAATGCTAGGAGTCTAAACAAAAAACTCCACCCCCTAGAAGCTCTCTTTACCCTAGAGAATGCTATGTCTGTGCAGTCACTGAGACGTGGTGTAAAACCATGGAGAGCACCCCAACAGTGCAAAGCTGTAATGCCTTCCACACATTTAGACCAGCCACTTCACAGGCAAGGACTAAAGGTGGAAGTGTCTCTATTTACATAAAAAATAAATATACTTCAAAGCTGGCCAAACAAGACAATGCGCTTGAGCTGCTCCATGTTCAAATCACCATAGATAAAATCTAATACTACTTCCTTGCAAGCTATAGGTCCCCCTCTATGACCCAGGAAACCCATACCATGTATTTAAACTTTATTTATTTATTTATTTATTTGTTTGTTTACAGTCTGATGACCGGGGAAGTCCACTGGGCCAAGAGAGCCTGTTTTCAGTGGAGGCCTGGGGAGAAAAGCTCCACAGTACAAAATACAAGTAAAAATACAAGTAAAATTACAAATGCAAAATACAAATACAAATGCAAACACAAAGAAAAATATTTACAATAGTAACATAAGGATGCCAATCAAAAATATCATGTAGTGAACAATAATAAGTTTGAAAAAAATTTATAATAACCTAGTGGAACATACCAAACATTCCAAGATGAAGAATTGTTGCTATTTAGATAGGAATTTATCTGTGGGCAGTTTCAGTTCTTATATGTTAAACAATAGTAGTGTAAAATAGATGGAAAATAACTTAGTAACAGAAGAAGATTGTAGGACTGGAAGGGAGGTATGAGAAAGTAAGGAATGGGCTAGTTTGGAAGGGTACAGGTAGATTTCCATTTAGAGGAAAGGTAGGAATGAAGATGTATTTTAAAGTTTTCCACGTTCTGCATTGTCCTTAGAGTAGGGGGAAAAGAATTCCATTTTTTGGTCAGGGAAAAAGAGAGGAGTAGTTGTCTAGGTGAGCTCTTAGGTTTATGAACATTAAGTTTTGATTTTCAGATCTGAGAGTTCTAGTTGGAAGGTAGGAAGTAAGGATGTTTGAGAGAGCAGGGCATTTAGTAGGGCTGAAGAGCTGTCTATGAGCTATCATCAGTTGGAGGTCATCCAGTTTGGAAGTTCTAGCCAATTTAGAGAGTGGAGGGCAACACAGTGATGGGAGGAGTATTTGTTGTTAGTGGCAAATTTGTGAATTTTGTTATAACAGTTTTCTAACTTGGAAGTGATGGAGGTTGATAGGTTAGTTAGCAGGGTAGCACCGTACATTAGGGAGGGAAGGAGGCAAGTTGAAGCGAGAGTATGTCTAGTGTGGGGTGAGAGGAAGTGATTGTTCCTGTAAAGCATATCAAGTTTCTGTTTTTTTTTTTTTTTGACGTATGTGCTGGTCATATTTTAGGTATTCATCTATAATAACAACTAGTAATTTGGCATAGGGAACAACTTCAATTAGAGTGCTGTTTTGACTTAGAACTTGGAAAGAGGTTTTGTCAAAAGGGAAAGATTTTGAGGGTAGAAATATTAATATTTTGGATTTATTGGCATTTAGAGAAAGGTGGTTTTGGAGCATCCTGGCTTCAGAGGCTGAGAAGGTGATCTGGGCCTTTGTTAGAAGTTCAGAGAGATTAGTGGCAGAGCAGACTAATGCTGAGTCATCTGCATACTGGATTACTGTGGTATTGGGAATGGCAGAGTGGAAGGTACTGATAAAGATATTGACCAGCATAGGACCGAGAATGGATCCCTGAAGTACGGCTGTAGGGGTATGGAGAAAAGAAGAGATGCTTTTTCTCCATTTCACAGCCTGACATCTATTGGACAAGTAGCTATAAAACCAGGATAGGGTGTTTTAAGAGATATTAAGGTTTGAAAGATGACTCAGCAGATGGGTATGGGAAACAGTATCAAATGCCTTGGAGAGGTCCAAAAGCACTGTGGATATTACTTTCCTGGAATCTTGGGCACAATTGACTGTGTCAAGGAATGAGAGGAGAGCTGTTATAGTACTTTGCCCTGGTTAGAATCCATGTTTGGTAGCAGTGAGAAGATGGTTTTGAGTTAGGAAGGGCATAAGTTGGAGATGAATGCATTTTTCTAGGATCTTGGACATTGGGAAGAGAATAGGTATGCGGGAGAGGTTTGAGATATTGGTGTTTTTGCTGCCTTTATGGAGAGATAGAATATAGGCTATGCTCCAGGGTTTGGGGGAATGTAGGATTCCTGTATGGATGTGTTGATTAAGATGCTAATGGGATATGCGATCCCATCAGCAGCAAGCATGAGAAAATTTGGAGGTGTGTTGTCAGGGGTGTTAGAGCAGGGTTTTATTTTGGAGAGAAGTATTTTTATATAGTTGAAAGAGATGGGTTGAAAGTCAAAGATGGGGGGGTTCAGGGTCAATAAACAAGGGGGTTGGTGATGGAGGAAATAGAGAGAAGTGATTATTGCTGGGAATGGTTTTGGTTAGTTCAGGTATGGAGTTAATAAAGAAATAGTTTGAAACTAATTCTTGATCAGGTTTGCTGGGGTCTGGGCAGGGACTGTTTTTGGTGCCTGGTATGAGAAGTGCAGTTATGGAGTTCCAGAATTGTTTAGGGTTTTTTGCATGGCTGGACTGGAGTTTGATGTAGTAAGATTTTTTTGTCTCTAATGATTTGTTTTTTACGAGGTTACGGAGCTGTGTGTTTTGAAGTAGGGTTCCTGGGAGTTTATTCTTTTGGTATAGTTTCCAGGATTTGTCCCTTTGCCAAATAAGTTGTTTGGTATCTTTGGTTAGCCATGGGTTGGTATTGTTTTTTATTCTTTTTATTTTTGTTAGTGCTAGAGTATTTATAGTATTTAGAAAAGTGAAATTAAAATAGTCAATGATATTATCAAGAGGAAGGATTTTTAGAACGTTCCAGTTCATTTGTTTGAGGGAATTTGAAAATGTGTTGGGGTTGAAGTTACTGAGGTTATGTGTGTGTGTATGTAGTGGTGTTGGTGTGTTGGGGGGGGAGTTGAGTGAAGGGCAAAGGTGGGCAGGTGGTTGCTAATGGAGTCGGGAATGGTGTCGGAGACAGTAATTTTATTTGGGTGGGAGATTAAGATCCAGTTGAGGGTTAAACCTGGGGATTTAGCTTTACTGGGTCTGGTTACAGAATGAATTATTTGGGAGAAGTTGAAGAGATTGATAGATTGGTTGGGTGCTGAGTTATTAATGTTTTCCCAATTGATGTTCATATCGCCTAAAATATATGTTTCGTTATTTATTTTGGTTGAGGCCCATAAGAGTATTTCTTTGAGGATTGGGATGTTATTTCTGGGTGGGATATACAGTGCGATGATACATAGACTTTTATGGTTATTTATTTTTAGTAAGCATGCTATTAGTTCTACATTAGCGAATTCAGGAATAGGGTTTGGGTATGGGATTATGCTGGGTATGTTAGACTATGGTGACGCCTCCACCTTTTTGTTTGTGCGATCACACCTGAGGGCTTGAAATCCAGGGGGTAAGAATTTCAGAGTCCGAGATATGGGGTTTGAGCCATGTCTTTGAGACGGATACGATGTCTGCTTGGTTGTGACTTAGCCAGGCTTGAAAGTTGGATACCTTGTTACAGAAACTGGTCATTGAGAGTAAAAAGTTGGAGAGTTTTATGAGAGGAGGAATAGTTGGAGCAAGGGGTATTGTTGTCTAGAGATGAGTTAGGTCCGGGGTTAGGTGAATGTCACTGGCTAAGTAGAGGATGTTGAGGAAAGGTAGTACGGGGGGGGGGGTTGTTTTTGTTTTATAGTATTGAGAGAAGTGTATTAACAGTTTTATCATATGAATTTTAGTTGTGGTTGGCACAATTCTAAGGTTAAATTGATGGAAGAAATTTGGTTGTATCAGAGAAGGGGAGAAGGAGTAGAAGCTTGTAGTAGTGGGATGGTAATATGCAGTGTGTATGGAAGTTTGGGGAAAAGGTGAGAAACAGGGAGGGAGATGGTTGGGGGACTAGGAAGTGGCATAGTATAAGGGTATTAGAAATTATAAGAAGGTTAGGGAGGTAAGGAGGGTTGGGAGGAGTGAGGAAAGCATGGATTGCGGAGACTTGGACTAAGCTGAATGGAGGGTGGGGAGTGTAGTTAGCAGACGACTGGGAGTGAGTAAGGTGTGTGATGACTGCAGGTGTGAGAGGGAGGGGTTAGGGTTACTGTTGTCATGGGTTGGATAATGGATGCTGAGTGGCAGGGAAATGGCTAGAAAAATGTAGGAGTAGTGGGGCAGGTGAGAATTGGGGGCATGGTAGGGGAGTGGAGTGACCCCAAGTGAAGCAAAGGGTGAACAGAGTAGGTTGACCCAGGTTGCAGGAGACAGAAAGCCCAAAAACCTATTAGTAAAGATACCTTAATGGTAAGCAAACATTTAATTGGTTTCACTGCCCGGATTACTATGGGCAGGACAGGAGAAACAAGGCTATTTACTGAGATAGAAAGGATTAGTTCAGGTCGAATATGAGGGTAGGTCTAGGTTAGTACAAACAGAAGGACTGGGGAAAGTATGGCCCAGTACACCCCTGCTTGCCACTAAAGGAAGGGAAACCAGTGACAGAGAATAAACATTACTTGGCTAATTTTACAAAGGTGCAATGAAAAATGCACATACAGGTACAATTCCTAAATGCCCACAGCTGAGAGCAGTAATGAAGCCCAGTGGGAGAAGCTTGGCATTTCTGTGACTCTGTGGGAGCTGAGCTACAGGGAATAGTGTTGTTTGAGGTAGGGGTTGCTGTGGAATAAAGGGGAGAGAGAGATAAATCAGTTAGGAGAAAGTAGAAAAGGGCAGAAGTGTGGGTATTATAAGTACCTATTAGAAACACTAACTGTCCAACCCAGTACCATATTCATGGGTGACTTTAATTACCCCACTATCAACTGGGAATCCTATACAACACCAAACATACATGGACAGAGATTCCTGGATTTTATAAACACAAACTCCCTGAAACGGATCGTTAATACACCAACTAAGGGTGCAACCATACTGGATTTGGTCCTCACTAATATGGGAGACTGCTGCACATCCCCTACTGTAATGCCTTCCCTGGTAAGGTCAGACCACAAAATGGTCTCCTGTGAAGTAAAAATAAAACCAGGATCCCCAGCTAAACGAGGAATATTCAGGAACTATTCTAAGGCTAACCTACTGCTATTAAGTGAGAATCTGGCAAAATGTCAAGCCCCATAAACCCTGAGAACACTTCTGCCTATGCAGAATTGTTCACAGAAACCCTGTACAAGCATGTTAATAGCTGCATAGAGGCAGCTGTACCCATCAGGAAGAAGTACAGAAGTTACTCAAAAAACAATCTACCCCGGTGGAATCACAAAATCGATCAGATGTATAACAGGAGGAGAAAAATCATGGCAAAAATTAGGAGGTACAGCACCTAGCAGAATAAAAACTCTCTCATCAAACTAAACAAACAACTCAGAGGACAAATAAAGTCTACCAAAGCCAAATTTGACATAAGTTTGGCCTCCCAGGCCAAGGACAACCAGCATTCTTTAGCTATGTCTGCAACCTCAAAGGCAATACACAATTGTGTGCAGAGCTCATCATAAATGGAGCCACCTATACTGAGCCAGAAGATATAGTAAACCTTTTGGCTGATAAATTCAGCTCCAACTTTACTCCTCTCTTCCCCCTCAACCTTCCCTCAGGAAATATCATTGAATATAACTCCTCCTATTATCACTAGGGAACAGGTCCTTAATGCTCTCTCTCTCTAAGACCAAGAACACTGTATCAATGGGCCCAGACAATATCCCAGGATGCCTTCTAAATAGCATTTAATATGATCTAATAGGGCCTCTGGAATTACTATTTAACTGTAGCCTCCAAACAGGCTTCATGCCTCATGAATGGAGAAAGGCAACAGTCATTCCTCTGCAAAAAGGTGGGTCATCTACAGACCATGGAAACTACAGACCCATAAGTCTCACTAGTCTTATATGTAAAGCCATGGAAGGAATTATCATGGAGATGATCAATACAGATATAGTAAACCTCCAGACACTGGACCCAACCCAGTTTGGTTTCATCAAGGGCAGATCATACCTACTCTACCTGGTGGACTTCTTTGAGAAGGTCACCAAAGCAATGGATGAAAGCAAAATCATTCACACTGCCTATGTTAACCTGGCCAAGGCATTTGACACAATACCCCATTCGGGAATTGTTGACAAACTCAAGAGGTTAGGTACAAACCCATATGTCACCCAGTGGATAGCCAACTGGCACACAGACAGGGCCCAGGAAGTTAGAATTGGGGTGGACCACCTCTACAAAGAGGCCAGTCACAGGTAGAGTCCCTCAGGGATCAGTCCTTGGACTGCATCTTTTTGACATTTACTTCTCAAAAGTCAAGGCCAATGTCAGTGGTCTCTGGCTGACTACATTTGCAGATGATTACAAATTAGAAGCTGTCATTGAATCTCACACTGGAATTGCCTAAAAAAGGCTTTGTGGGAAGGACAATGTTTTTAGCCAAAATTCAAAAACCTAAATGGAACAGATGCAGACCATCACTGGCAAAACAGCTTGGTCTGTTGACCATATCTTATCTAGCTGACAGATATTGTATCATCACAGAATGACACCAGAAACTAATCTTATTATTAAAGTCGGTCATCTTTTGTTGGTATTGTGGCATCATCCTTGATAAAGGTAGAATGCTGCTCAGTGTTAGTTACACACCAGCCTGTGACACAGACCCCCGGATTCACTAATCCTCCATGTAAGACTTATTAAGTCTTACTCGGAGGCTGCAGTTGAACGGTTTGACGTCAGCGTGCCATGAATATGCATGAGGGCACGCTGACTCAACTGTAAGTCTTACACGGACCGTGTAAGAAAGCAGGGGGCGTGTCCGTCTGCTGAGCAGTCTAAATGTCCACGCCCCTGCACGTGTTTTAAAACTAAACAAAGCACACACACAAGAGCGAGTCCGCTCAAATGTCCCTGCACCCAACACCACACTCCCTGATATTGTAAACCCCTATCACAGTTCTAAAACGCAAAACATTAAATATATTTTTTTAAATCCCCAAAATAGCTGCCTGCATTTGCGCGTGTGTGCGCAGGTGTGCCCATCATTTAGCTAGAGTTAGCAATTCTGACATGGAAGAGCATAAGAAAGAATGTTAATGCAAATCCCACCAAATAGCAATAGTGTAATGGTAGAGCATTCACACAAAGAAGAAGCATTCATGGTTCGAGTCCCACCACTCCCCTTCGTATTTATTTTTTTAAATCAGTATATGAAATAATACCTGACAAATATGTTTAAACATTACCAAAAAGCAGTGAAATGGCCAATGTATCAGTGAACAAAATAAATATTTTAAAGCATCCTGATATAAAATTGCCTGCAGTTAAGCAGCACTTCACCCAGCGCAATAGAGTTGCCCGTAGTTTAATAGCACTTTACCTAGTGCAATAGAGGTGCCCACAGTTTAATAGTGCTTTACCTAGTGCAATAGAGTTGCCCATAGTTCAATGGCACTTTACCCAGTGCAATGTGTTTGAGCGGACGTGCGCGCCGCACCAACCAGGGCACCATAGGGCACTGAGGAGCAACGTAGAGCAAAGTTGCTTAAATGCAGCCATACCCCCTAGCCTGTCTGGATAGTATGAAAATAAAATGAATGACAAGATTCAAACCCAGGACTCTCTGCATCAGAAGCAAAGTACAGAACCACTAAGCCATGACAACATAGGGGAAACAGCCACTATTAATATTCATATACTTACGAATGGTGGTTTAACCATTACTAAGCAGGTCTGCAGTCAGCCGAGAATTTTACAAAATGGCCAATCACAAAAAAGTGCGGGAAATGCGGCATATTTAAGCCCCATGGGCGGGAATACACGCCATAACTGATTGTAGCTCACATATGCAGTTAGAATGTCTGGTGTTGGAGAGGGAACATGCTTCCAAGCGCAACGTTGGGGCATCGAGGAGTCCAAATACATGTTTGGCTCCTTGTCTACCGTCATGAGTCAAGACTACTGCAGGGCCAGTTCCAAGGGACGGAGTACAACGCAGAGGCTTGGAACTGGTTAGCTCGTGACCTCACCAGTGCCACAGGCGTTCCTTGGACTGGTGAGCAGGTCTGTCACCACCATGCAGACCTGAAGAGATGAAGGCAGAACCACCTGAACCAATGGATACAGGAGGCACGTGGGATGCGGGATGCCCCACAACTGAGTATGTAGCCATGGAATGCAGTATGTAAGAATTGATAATGGAGTATGTATAATGGATAGGTATGTCTCAATATCCCTTCATTTACTTTACAGCTGCAGGTGACCGTGCTATGAATCAGCAAGCCTATGCTGATAGGATGCTAAGGCTGCACCACCAGGCAAGTTAGTGATTATTCTGCATGTATTGTTATATAAAATAAGGGAGAGAGCATAAAATAAAGTGTTGTAGTGCAATAATACAGCCATAAAATGGCCTGAGTAAGTCCTCTGCATGTACTGTCAGATAAAAACGTCAGAGAGGCAGAAAAAGAGTGTAGAAACCCATTAAGAAAGGTAACATATGTCTGGGATAATATCTCTGCAGGCACTGTTATACAAAATAAGTGAGTGAGCCTGAAAAAAGATTGTTCTAACCTATTAATAAAGGTATTATATGTCTTGAACATGTCTGCCATATACACCGTTAAAACAAATAAAGGAGTGAGCCTGTGGAAAAGTGTGTAATGTCATTAATAAAGGTCTAAAACCCAGAGTGTGTCTGTATCACAGAGTCTGAAATGTTGTTGTACCCTTGCAGTATACAAACAGTACTGTTTGAAAAGGTGCTGGCAACCCAGAGTTGTGCAGTCCCATATAAAGTGGGTGATGGAAGTACTAGTAGCTGTGAAACATATATACAGTCCACAACAGGCAGTTACTGGCTGGCATGAATAAGTAAACCTGGCACACGTGTAGCATGTTATTTTTCCCCAGAAATGTGAGTGTGTGTCAAGAAATGCAGGATTCTGTACAAATCGAAGTGAAAATGTCATGTGAAAACATCCCAGATATGTAGATAAAGAAATATAAATGCAATCAAGAAATATGTAGCAGTAACATCTGCATCCTGGACAGTTAGTATGTCAGATATAGGTCAGGCATATATTGAACTAGTCAAACCCAGTACACAACCTAATGTATGGTGGCAAGTGTAATAATACAGGTAGGTGATATACACTTGCAGTCACTAGGAATGTAGTGTAGACTAAAAGGTCATTATAAGATGTTAACCAATATTTTTTATACACCCTACTGTATGTGCATAAACCATGCAATTCCATACCTCAGTGGGTATGTGTAATCTTAAATATTTGTTGGGACATATGTCCTATTGTTCTATAAATATTTGCATTCACGTTGATGCATGTGCCCTGTTTAAACACCACAATCATGGTGGCCTGTTGCTACCAAACATCCCTGCATGCTTTTGGAATAACCACTGTGGTTCAATATATGCATGTGTTATGCTTACTGTTCAACTGTTGTACCCTTGGTGTGTTGGGTTAATGGGAATATTATTGCATGCTGTTGCAACTAATCTGGAATGCTGTTTTGCTTATGTTGTAATTAAACACACCTAATCACAGAACGTATGGGAAGGCCGGTCCCAGCGGACCCACCTGTCCCTCCTCAGCCAGCGAGTGCACCTGGCACCAGCAGGTCCAGTGCCCATCCCGGGCTCCCCTCCTCCATTGGTCCTGTGCCACCTTCGGGTGGAAGTGCTGCAGGGGATGGTGCTCGTCCCCCCCATGCAAGCGTGGGCGGAGAAGGACCACCTGTCACCCTTCAAAGGGTCTGGGCTATGGTGCGTAGGGAGATCCAGCGTTCAGTCGCTGATCCCCTATGCCAGCTTGAGGCAAGAGTGGTGCATCTCATGGGTGAGCCTGCCCGTCCTACGCAGCCCCCAGCACAGCCACCCTCGGGGCTGTGAAGGTTCAGTGGTGACAGCCCATAGGTGGGGATCTCAGTTCCACTGTTACCATCTGTGGGCTCATGGGCTTGGGATTTCCAAACATCTGACCCCGTCAATTGTGTCACCCACCCCATGTGTCATACACCGCCCCTGTATGCGTCTTGTCTGTCTTGTCTGTTTACCTTCCCAACCTACCTCCCCGGGCATACCTACTTCCTCTACCCCACTTCCCACTCTCACCTGAAAAAAAAAAAAGGGCAATCTGTACCCACAAATAAATTACGCCCCATACATAGCTGCCCATTTCGCACACATGTCCATTGGACAAACATGTAAGCTGATAATTAGAATTGGCAGTACAACATACTTTTTTTTTGGATGGTGTACATGAATTAAGTAAGAGATTTAAAGCGAGAGGATATTTACCAGTTGATATAGATCCTACCTTAACTGAGATAGAATGTTTGAGGGGACAGCAGGCAACTCCTTACTTTTCCAATGAGTATGTGATGAGTGGTCCTCCGTTGGACTCCAGCCCTAGTATTAATAGGTTAAGGGTACCAGTCTATTATACTAAAGGGGTAGGCCTAGTTAGGATGTGATTAGAATGCATTGGGACGTTTTAGTAACTGACCCGGCTTTGCAGTCAGTGGTTGGTGACCGACCCTCTTTTATGTATAAGAGGAAGAAGAATCTGAAACAGCTTTTGTGTTATTCTAAGGTTAAACCCAGGGAAGATGATCAGCCATGCACAGTTCCCTGTAAAAGATTTAATTACTGCAACTATATAGACAATAAGGGTTGGTTTATGCATCCTCTATTTGGTACGAGATATGAAGTACGGGCTAAAGCAGATTGTAATTCCATGCATGTGGTATACCTGGCCTCCTGCTGTCTGTGTCCAACATATTATGTTGGGAAGACTGACAGGAGGCTTAGGGACCACATCAGAGAACATTTGTATCAGATTAGAATAGGTTCGCATGTGAATGCATTATCCAAACATGTGTTATCTGAAGGACCTGACCATGTATTTAATTTTCAGGTATTAGCTATTGCTAATACTACTGTGAGAGGGGGAGATGTCAAGACAAGGACTGAGAGTATAGAATCAGAATGGATTATCAGGCTTAGAGCTAATATTCCCCCTGGGCTCAATGAGAATGTCCCTATTAAGCCCTTTTTGAAAGCAAGGAGGTTGAAGGTACATAAAACCAATGTACCTTGATTTTTAAATTTTATATGAGTATTGTGTTTTATTTTTTGTCATTTTGTGAGATGTATATATTGATTATAAGATGTTATTTAAAAATTTTTGAAGTCTTTTAGAGGTTTTTAGTGAAGTTTTATATGTATGGTGTGTATCTCTTTAAGAGCTGAGAGTTTTTGGCGCCTTTTTTTGTTTAAATACTCCACAGTTTCTCTATGCTCTGTTTGTTAAGGTCTGAGGAAGCCTGGTCTCCCAGGTGAAAGCGCTTACCTTGTTGAATAAAGCCTGTTTGGATTTTTACATCAAGTCTTCGTTTCTTCTACATTCCTGTGGATATTGCAGCAGTTTGGTACTTCGTTTACTTTGTTTGGATTGAGACTCAGCCTTGTTTCGCTAGCAGTTCTCTATTTGGTTTATGTTGTTCTGCTTCTTACTGCTAGTGTTTGTCATAGTGGTGTGTTGTTGGGTCTGCTTAGTACAACATACTTTGTTGTCTTCACCCCTCTCCCAGGGGTGGAAGGTTTCAAATTTCACTCCAAATTCATTGCATATGCACAGCTGTTGCTGTTAAAGAAATGGGCAGCTATGGAACTTCCCTACACCCATCCTGCACATCCCGAGCTTGTTTACCTACTGTGTGTCCCTCTTTGTGCCCCCTTTTTCACCACTTTCCTATCTCCCCATTTTCTTTTCTTTAAAAGAAATTAGCATGGGGGTTAGCGGGAGTAAGCACTTTTAAGCAGTAGTTAGTGGGTTTGCACCAGTGTGCGCATGTGTGCGTTTAGCTAAGCGCTGCTAAGCATCGCGCAAACCCGCTTACAACTGCTTAAAATTGCCATAGTCACTGTGTATGACAGGACCCTTGTACTGCTCAGCAGCAAAATAAAATAGCCTTGTCAGTCTCGAACCCCACACCTTGGACTCACCAGTCTGCATGAAGTACCACTAAGTCACAGCAGATTTACAATAACTTGGTGCTGTAAGAAATATATCATGCATTACAATGAGTGAATGTAAAGGGAAAATAGGAAAGCCATAGGAACACATTGTTGTATGCCAGTTAATTCTCTAATTCGAAAAGAAAGTACATACTCCCATGTATCCAGTGTTAGCATTAGGAGGTGTGAGTAAACTTACACACTGAGAAGAGTGCACTGGAAGAAGCAACAGTCAGGTTTTAGTACAACATGCATATCACTGGATACAACCCTAGCTTTAGATATGAGACATATACCAACCTTCTGACTGAGACAACAGTGTCCACAGCAAACAAGCATGGGCCCCACCTTGCACAACTGAAAGGGCTACGCCTACCTAACCTAGCATTTTATAGCAGTGTCCTGCAATCACAGTGAGTACTGCAATTACCACACAGTAGGCTGCATGCAATTACTAAATGGTAGGGACCAATTGGTGCAGAGGCCATCACATGCACATGTGCAGATACCTAGAAAAGCAGCCTGTACTTGCTGTCCACACATGCAATAATATCATTGCACCAACTGAGAGAGAGCGAGAGAGACAGACAGACAGAGACAGACAGACAGACGGAGACAAACAGGCTGTAAGAGACAGACACTGAAAAGAAAGACCAACACACAGAGGAAACCAAAACCCAAAATAAATAAATAAATAAATAAATAAATAACAAAGCAACAGCTACAACAGACGGAGGTGAGGAATACAAAGGTAAGGTATGTAACAGATATGTATTTGCAGGCATCCAAATAATGTGTCAGAAGGGTATCCTACATACTGTGAATCATCCATATGTGGCAGCAGTCCGTATCTATATGTATATGCACATGTGCATAGGGCAAGGGACATACTGCAACTGTTAGTGAAGGCTGGACATATATATGTTGTTGACGGTTGCTATGTGCACAAATGTATGTAGGTTGTAGTGTGTGGCATTGCAGACAGCAAGCAGTGCCGGTATATGTCATGTGGTGGTTAAACGCTGTTGGACTGAGCTACAGGCAGTGAGGCCTGCTACAGCTATATGGCCTGATGATGGCAAAAAGCATTCTACACAACACTGTGCAATATTATTACATAACTGTATGTCTCACAACTGTTGCATAATTGACATCCCCACCATGAAAGGTGGGCAGTATATGTGCCTATATGTGCATCTATATGTACAGCAATGGATGTATACATGTATATATATATATATATATATATATATATATATATATATATATAGATAGATAGATATATTGATATATTGATATATATATATATATATATATATATATATATATATATATATATATACATATATAGATTCATAGGTTCGTAGGTTCATAGGTTGGTACTAGGCTATCAGCCCTAGGGCCTATACAAGCCTAGCCATAACAATTCCCTGGCTATTTCTTCCCACATTATTTACTTTCCTGGACCCCTGTCCAGCAGGGTGACTGACATGATCCCTGGGGTGAATTTCCTTTCTCCCATCCAATCGTCAAGGTTCCTCTTGAAGAGGTCCAAAGATGCACTCTGCTTGACATGTATGGGCAATCTATTCCAGAGTCTGGGGAGTCTCTGGGTCAGGAACCTATCCCTCCAGCATGTTTTGTTTATTGTGATGACAAGGTTTAGATCCCTGGAGTGTAGCTCTGAGGGATTGGGATTTCTTTAAGTGTAGCATGTCCAACAGCTCTGGGTTTGACATGGCCTTGTATGTTAAGCAGAGATCGCCTCTGAGTAGACGATATGCAACAGAGTATAGCTGGAGTTTTTTAAGGCGGTCAGCGTAGGGCATCTGCTTTAGGCCTGTGATTCTTTTAGTGAGGTATTTCTGAGGCCTTTCCAGTTGTTGCAGATGTCTTGAGTGGTACATACCAAATGGGGCATTGTATTCTATAATGGGTCTAATGAGGGATGAGTACAGTGGGACAATGACCACCTTTTTTCTGGATGAAAAGCCCTTCGTGATGAGGTGTGCCACATAGAAAGATTTTCTGACTGTTGTGGCAATGTGGTTATCGAAGGTGAGACCACTGTCCACCTGTGTCCCTAAGTCTCTTATCACACTTTCTGTGTTTACTGTACTGCCACCTATATGGTAATTCATGGATACATGTTTTTTTCCCAAAGGGGATAATCTTGGCATTAAGCTTGAGCCCATGGCTCTGGCACCAAGCATCTGTTTCTGTAAGGCCCTTTTGTAGAGTATCCACATCATTTGGGGATTCAATAATGGCTCCCAGTTTGCAGTCATCTGCAAACTTTGTTAGCCAGAGTCCCTTAGTGTTGACCTGTACTTCCGAGAAGTAGATGCCAAACAAGAGCGGCCCCAGGACTGAACCCTGAGGTACTCCACTTGTCACTTGTCTGGAGATGGATTTGGAGTCGGCTACTTTTACAGTGTGGGTTCTATCAGTAAGCCATTTAGCAACCCATTGGGTGACATAGGGATTAATGCCCAACTTAGTAAGTTTATCTATGATTCCAGAGTGGGGGATGGTGTCAAAGGCCTTGGAAAGGTCTAGATAGATATGGATATATATATAGATATATACATATACAGATATATATAGACTATATATATATATATATATATATATATATATATATATATATGGATATATATATAGATATATATAGATATATATGGATATATATGGATATGTATAGATATGTATAGATATGTATTTGAGATGTATAGATACTGTTGACTAAGGCATGGACTGAACACCAGTGTTAGTACTGCAGTGCCATACCCCATTCCAAAACACTTTACCCAGTAACTACCACATAGGTGGTAGCCTGCCTAACACTGAAGGTGTCAGAAGGGAAGATGGGACACAGGTGGACAGTAGCCTCCCCTTTGATAATCACAGTGCCACAGTAGTCTTGTAATCTGTCTACATGGTACGTGTCATCACAAAAGGTGTGTCATCTAGGGAAATATAGGCAGTGTTCCCCTCTACTCATCACAATGCCCCATGTGGTATGTACCTCACATGACAACTACAGCAAGTGGAAAGGCCACAGACATACCTCAAAAAGAGTAATACTGCCCTCAAACACATGCCCTATGCAGACTGACTCACAAAACCACAGCTAGAGTGTGTTGCATACCGCCCACCTAGAGGTTACCTCTGCCGGACATAGAGAGGTATGTCACACCCATAGCAGTCGGCCAACCACCATGTCAACAACTCACAATCCCTCCGGGCTACATGACCTAGGGCCCTAATCCTCGCCACCTCACTAAACAGCACATACTGGAGGTACAGGTTCCTATCCACAAATATGCCATACTCTGGACTAAACCACCCAGCATTAACAAACATGGCTCCTCATTAGCAGATGTCATACATACCCCTGATGATTGTTTGGGAGATAGGTAATATGCCCTGGGAGTCACCTCTGTGTATCCGGTTGACAGGAGCAAGTGAAATCACATTACATGTGTGTCAAAGGCCAGGGTAGCATATGGCTAGGCTGCTCTAGGCCCTAGGGCCAATAGCGTATTACTTACCTATGACACAATGCACACAGACATGTACTCAGTGCAATACCTGCTATGTGAGATGGAATGAGTGTAACAGTGAATGTGTGCAAGGTCTGTAAAGGTGTGATAACTTAGTGTGAGGTTGTTTCTGTCATGGTAGTTTGTGTCCTAGGTGTGAGGCCAGAGAAAGATGTGTCAGTTATTGGGATGCAGACATAGTAGGATGGCATATGTTGTGACATAGTTCCTTGTGTATGACTGTGGTGTCCCATTGTAGGCTGAAGCAATACATGTATGCTCAGTAAGTGGTACTGCTGGTGAATCCAGCTCACATATGAACTGTTGTACTACCTGAAGCTGTAGGCCTAAACAGCACAGTATGGTGTATGTTCACATTCCCTGGTAACACTGTCTTGTGTGTTTCCTGTAGTCTGCACAGATTACATATCTAAGGGATAGGTATCTGTAAGTAGGGGCACACAGTACTGTAAGGTACACAGGTAATGCTCATCTGTGTCGGCATACATTTGTGTGTTGTATGTATGTCTGATGTGTGTGTAATGATGCCTGTACCATGCCCGCAATCACATGTGTGTTACAGGGTATGTGTGTGTACCTAGCAACATGTATACTCTGTTACAGCAGCATGTCAGCTATATTAACAACCGTGCACATATGTTAGGTAGGGGTATGGCATCAACGACTAGGGTGGTTTACTGTTAATACTGTAAATGTACTTTACATTCATTGCATTGGATGACATATTTATTCATGCATTAGCTTGATATATACCCCCGTGGCGAGGTTGTGCATTGTATCCCAAACAGTGTGCCGAGTACTGGTGTATACTGGTTTGTTATTTGAAGTGTGGCAGGCACTGTCAGCCAGTTGTGGGCGGAGCACTGATATGTGGTATTGAACGTGTGTATCCTCTGACAGACAAACAGATGCTATATATGGCAGTTAAGTGATATCTGTACTTAATAATGTTAAGTGTGCCACATGACTTCCTCACACATAATGTTAAGTGTGCCACATGACTTGCTCCCACATATTGTTTAATTGTCTTCCAGGGCTATGGCTCATCAACGCAATCCATCATATACAGCTGCGGAGGAACAGGAAATACATAACAGCCTGGTGCATCACTATACACTGCTGTTTTCCAGGGCAAGCCAGCACCAGCATGAGCATACTGCACTGTGGCAAGATCTTGTTCATCGAGTAAATGACATAGGCATGCATAACCGGACATATGAGCAGGTATGCCATCACTGTAGTGATTTAATTAGACATGTCCGGTGGCGTGCGTCTGATATCCATAGACAACAGCTTGCCACAGGTGGTGGGGTGGCCATACATCCCCCCCCTCACCAGAGTGGAGGAGCTGCTCCTAAGTATGGTAGCTCCTGGCCTACAGCAGCAACAGCATCACACATGTGTCATCATGGTGGCCAGAGCCACCCAGCATGATGACATGGAGCGTGCAGGTAATATGCCCTAGCTGTAGACTACTGTTACCTGTATTGTTAGAATATGCATATGTGAGATGTGTACTGTGTGTTCAGCAGTTGTGCTGCCTATTGTGTGCAATACTGATATTTGGAATAGTATCTGTACACCTGTGACTGTTGACTGTTGTTCTACTGTAGTTTAGCACACTCACAGTAGCAGTGCCACAGTTGTGGCCACTGAAAACTGTGTCATATTCTTGTAGGTCCCTCTGGTGTGACAGCAGGGCAGACGATACATACTGGTGAGTGTGTTAACACTTTAATATTGGTAATGACATGTGCATGTCATAGGTGAGGTGTAGGCCATGTACACGTGACACACCTATGCATAATGCATGCTGTGCATGTTTGCTGTGAGACATTAAACATCTCAGTAAAGTCAGTAGCTGCCTCAATCACATGCAATGCACAGAGCAGCAGACACATTTGTGGCAACACTGTACTGCACATTGGATATGCATAGTTGCTACAGCTGTACACAACAGAACACGTTTATCATACACAGTACATGAAAACATGCTACATTTGGCATTACCACACACCCGATGTAAGGTCACACTTCAGAATCCCACATGTCATGCACACACACATGATGTACCTCAGGGGTAGAGGCCTATCATGGGGCTGTGCAATACTCTTCAACACATAACACATCATGTTAGGCAATGCTCCCTATCGGGCACCTCACACACCCATGTGCAAAGTGGCTGGGAAATTGTGAACGTAGCTATGGCACTGCAGTTCAGGTACAGCATGCTAGGCGTTGGTCTTGCACACATTAGTAGCTGTGAGTGGCCACAAGATGCATGATGATGATGGCACAGGGTACTACACCCCATCCAGTTACAGTGACAACAGTACTACTCATAGCAGTCATTGCTGTGCACCTCAATGTTGTGTGTGTGCTTACATATGCCAGTATACACAATATACACAGCAGTCACCATCCGAACAAAGTGTCACATATAGGTCCTGGAATGCTAGTGGATGTGTAGGTCACATGACACACATTGGGTATGTGTGGTGTTTAATGTTGCACTCATGTAGCATGCCATGCCATGGCTGACACCGACATATCTGCAATATGTCCCACACTCACCATAACCACTGTACACTGGCCATGACGAGCATTGTGATTCCTTCATGTCAACATGCACCACTCATCCCGTGTGTGTACATAGCATGCATGTGCTACACCTGTGCCCAGTATTATCTGCTATGGACACAGACAATGTACTCAGACATGGAAATCTATGTGTCACACAGATAACACATGCAGCCATGGCATGTATACCTGTGAGTGATGGTGCACAGGGCATTGCAGAGCTGATAATACTTGCACTGCAATGTTGTGTCCAGGTACACATTGTGTTCCAGGGTGTAGCCAATCACTGAACAACTACACAGTTGCATCAAAGTCATGTACACTGCCATGAAATAGGGGCGCCTACACTTGCACTGCATGGTCTTGTGCAACACATATTCTGCATGCTGACACGTGTGTGGTGACTGTTTGCCTTGTGATACTGGCCCCACCTTCACCCACTATAGAGTATGTGTTGGATTGCTGGTGTGTGCATGTATGTGCTGTAGTGAGGAGTGTATATGTGTGCATGTGTTCATGTGTGCATGTGTGCATGTGCTCATGTGTTCATGTGTGCATGTGTTCATGTGTTCATGTGTTCATGTGTTCATGTGTGCATGTGTGCATGTGTGCATGCATCATGTGCAGACTGTAAAGTGTGTTTCCTGTCTTCCTCTCACAGGTGCTGAGTTAGGGGTGGCCAAAAGCAGCAGGGAACCTGAAGCCACTGCCATGAATAGTGGTGATGATGAGACATGTATTCTGGCACAGGAAGGTTTGACAGGGTCTGTCATTGGTCCGCCATTAGACAGTACACAGCGTTCAACCCCATCTATGCGCACACTCATACTTCGATACATCCCTCATCACTAATGGCCATAGGCGAGGGACAGCATACAGTTGGCATTGACCAGGAGAGTGTGGTACCCATGGCACTTGCATCCCCTCACAGCAGCCATAGCCGGATTCCTGGAATGGTACCACATAGGCAGAGGCCAGGGGTTCTCAGGGGAGCACCACTGGTCGTATTGCCCCTGGCAGACGTGCCCTCACAGGTCTTACAACATCCAGTATGTTCCGGGCTGTAACGCAGGCTCAGGCATGTATGGAACGGTACACCAGACAGGGACTTAGGATGCAGAGGGCCCATTACACCGCTATCAATGACAACATCCGTGACCTTGCCGGTGCCATCCGGAATTACACCGAGGTCATTGATAGACATTGGGGGAGGCAGTAGATGCCCTCCACAATATGTCTTCCATGAGCCAGGACCGTGTGGGACGGTTGCGATGTCGATGCGGACACATGCCAGCAACAGCTGGCAGTGGTCACGGACAGCCCACAGTTCACAGCCGCTCCCATAGGGGCAGTACCAGCCCCAGCCATGCTGGGGCTGGCCTGTCCATTGACCGTCCCAGTAGACCACGTGCACGTGGCTCTGGCCAGTCCCAGCAGGGACATGGGTCCAGTCATCATACCTCTGCCTCTGATGACAGTACCCAGTCGAGGTTGGTACCCGATACTGTCCGTAGCACCCCGGCCAGGCACAGGTACTGTGTCCATGGCCGGAGACAGTGATCTGTACAGCCTAGCAGGTACAGTCTGTGGCTGTCCCACAAACTACCATACATGGCAGCCACATGCTGGAGCTGTGTGCATGCAGACACACACATTAACCAAACAACTAGGGCTCACACATAAACACACACATTACATCAACGTTGGCCCATGCTGTACTGTTGTCCCACACACACACACACACACACACACACACACACACACACACACACACACACACACACAAACATAGGCATGTCGATTGGATGAGTCAATGTCAGGCTCTGGCAAACAACAACACACCCTGTGCATATCATGATACCTGTGTCGCCTCCTGTCATCTGTAACATTGATGCAGGAACAGGCTAACATGGTGCTGATGCACAGGGTGACATTATAGCAGTGTAGCAATATTAGCAAGTTGTCAATAGGAAAGTGTAATGCCATCCTTGTAGGTATGTCTGAGCAGGCATTATGCATCAAAGCTCTGATTGTCAATGTAGCATTGTTTACACCACTGTTAGGTCTGAGTATGTAGTGTCCACCTATGTGCCACTTGGCTGAAGTGTAATGTGTTGCCAGCATGTGTTAGTGAGTGGACAGTATGTGTGTGATGTGTGCAGTACAGATTAGCAAGTGTACATCTGTGAACATGGTGGGTGCGCTGTCTGCATGTACGTGCATGGTGGACACATGGGACATGTGGCATACCCTGTTGTACACATTGTTAACATCTCATAGTAACTTTCAATGGCCAGTATGCATTCTACTACAATTATGTACTAACATGGGTCCACATGTGTGTATGACATGGGTTGACACTATGCTGTGGGTGATACTGTTAATATCTGTCAATGATTTGTGGTCTGGTAGTATACACAACCTCAACAGCATGTCTATAAGCAATCACTGGATGATGTCCTGACAAATGACACACAGATGTAGGGAACTCAGTAACAGTTGGATCCTTCCAGTACTATACTCTAACACTAACCAGTGGCATTGACCACCACCCATTCCTGGGACCACACCTGTTTGGCATATAGACCCCTTAGGTACATGCAAACACATTAGGGATGTGTCCATCCACATCTGGAAATGCATGCATTGGCCTACAATGCATTCCCTGGATGGGACGCATATCCTAGACAAGGGTATCATACAGACAGTTACCTGTTGTCTGATACATGCTGTATAGCAGTAAGCTGGCTATGGCATAGTCATCCACATTTACTATACATACTATCCCGTCAGTACCACATCGATGGTAGACCTCAACATGTATGTTGGCTACTAATGTGTACATACAGCCTCGTGTTATATCATGTGTCCCTTGGTATCCACATATCCATAGGTATTGTGGAGTCCCTCAGTGTATCACATAAGACGTTAGAGGCCTGAATGCATATCCACAAGGCAGTTGTACACAAATACAGAATGTCCATTATTGCCAGTCGTTGTTGTGTATGAACATGCCTGACATATACCCCAGGCATATACCCTCACTCACACTACTCTTTAGTAACTGTCAAGGGTGTGTGTGGCACAGATGACCTTGGCCACAGATCACAACAGTGGATGGCCTTGTCACATACATACATATGTGACCTACGATCTGAGAAGCAGCGGCACAACCTGTCAATGGAAACAGATGTATTCATGTAGTATGCAGGCTTCACACCTATGTACTGATTGAGGGGACATGTACACATATATATTTGCCACGCAGATACCTGATGTGTGCAATGCACTTACTGTTTTAATCATAATATGTCCTACCATAGTAAAACCAAAACCCATACCGCATTGACCAACACACTGTCAGTGTTTGCAGCATTCAAACCCCTACCTAACTATGTTATGATACTAGTGAGAGATGCTTTAACACGGCGTGCTATTTGCTTTACTGGCTGGTTTCCCTTCTCCGTCTGTATTTGTAGGATGGTGACATCATCAGACTTTCCAAAGAGAATGTACCTCTTTTAGTGAGTTTTCCCAGTCTCCAAAAAGGGCACTCCTCTCAAAGGAAACTGCACACATACACCCCCCCACACACACACATATACACACACAGTCAGTATTTGCAGGATTCAAACCCCTACTTAACTATGTTATGATACTAGAGAGAGACGCATTAACACAGCATGCTATTTGCTTTACTGGCTGTTTTCCCTCCTCCGTCTGTATTTGTAGGATGGTGACATCATCAGACTGGACATAGTGATGTGTGTACACTTTGTTTTATGCCATTCCAGGAATGGTCCATGTGGGTCAGCAGGTGTCAACAGCTTGAACAGGACCTCATAATCCTTACCTTGTGTGATCTATCTGTGGACACATTGACATTCCTTCATATGTCAACACATATTTATGCACAGCTTGTTGGTTTTGTGGATACTACATGCGTCTGGGGTGTTGATAAAGGGCTATGTGAGACATGTGTAGCTGTGTTCAGTGATGTATGTCCTGGGTGGCTGTCTTGCAAACAGTCTAGCATGTTTGGGAACCATGATCCGCACATGAACATACCACAGTTGGTAGGGTTGTGTGTATGTCAGCTTCCAATTGCTCTGTTTATGACTTCAACCATGATGGACTCCATGACCTTGCAGATCAGACTTCATAGGCGTACTGGACTGTACTTCCCATGGTGTGTTGTGCACCAACACTTGTGGGGAGTGCCATATGTTGCTGTAACACATTCAACGGTTCCACATCCTGTGTAGGGGCTGAGGCTCAGATGACTGTTCAGGTGCAGGATCTGTTTGTTCTGTAGTTTATGCATGACACATATTGGGAATCAATGTATTCCACTTGCTGCCATGCTTTTGGCATTGGGGTAGCTGCTAATCCATTCTACATGTGATATCTCCTGGTATGATGATATGGAGTATCATCAGTGGGAGGTGGGTATGTATATATGGGTCTGTCTGTCAGGATGTCGGCATTGTCAGTCAGGTACAGCTGGCCCTGACTCAGGACATATATGGGTGTACATTGCTATTTATGACATAGCTGAAGGAGGTGTCATGATTCAGTCTGGACTCCTTCTCAGCTACTCTTTACAAGACACCAACAAACCTGAGCACTAATCCCTGTTATACTCTTTTACACACTTAACACCCTACTGATCCTTTGTGATCAGGCTACAGAGTATGTCATCATAATATCATGGCATGTCCAGGGGTCGGTTTCGTGTGTACTCTCTGGTCCAGCTGGTGAATATTGTGATGTTGACACAATGTCACATCTGCCTCATGTACACAGACAACCCTCTCCTCCTCCCGACAAACTCAGATATATGTGTGAGATGCACCTATATAGACATACAGGGTGCTGAACTCTCTCGACCCATGACTGGCACAGTCTATCAGGTGGTGAAGGTAACCACACACACCACATATCAGTCTCACATATCCTCTAGCGATAGCACTCAAACCACATTATCACACATAGACATACTCAGATGCTGTAAATGAACTCTGCCTAAGCAGCAGAGACCTCCAAAGCAGACACACACACAACTGTTACCCCACTACAATACCCACATATCACATAGTTCACAATGGCAGTGTGCCACACAGTCACTGCCCTTCGGGCTAAACAACACACCTAATACACTTGTAATAGGCGACACTTATTGTCAGACACACTGACATACCACTCACCAGCCCAAACAAGGGAATATTCACTTTGGACTGTCTGTCAGGTGCCAGGATCTGCCACATAACACATGCAGTCAGGTCACTCCAAAGCAAGTACAGGACTGGCACCATCATTGTCCATGCTGGTGCGTAAATCCTCAGACGTTACTCCCTGGACCACATGACATGATACATGGAGGAATACTCTGATCATGTAGCCCAGGCCAGTATGACCCTGACCTTGTCTAGCATCTTACACACACCAATTATGATGTCACAGTATACAGACAAACATATCACGTTTAACAGTTGGCTAACAAATTGGGGTCATTCATAGGGGATACAGTGTCTGTCAGCCTGTGGTGACATGCTCGACATGCCACGTAGCTTCACTATGGACAACTTGCACCTGTCACCCTTGGACTTTCGAATGCTGGCTAAGGCTCTTGCTACCACCATAGTGCCTTTCTTAAGCAGGGCTCAAAAGACAAACCCACCTCCATAGACATTACAGGTTAAATGAAACTAAGGGTAATGCTGCTCAACACCAGATGTGTTACCCTCATATTGCAGCCACTCAGGACTCTCCTCAGTATGGAGGATAGTGATATCTGTGCACTAACAGACGCCTGGTTCAGGCTCACTTATGCACAACAGCACTACCAGGTTATGTTTCATACCATGCTTTCTGACCACAAGACTTGGAACAGACAACACAACTAGGGGGAGTATCCATATACATCACAGATACACACACCTCCGGGTTAGTAGCACTGCACAAAGCATCACAGACCATACATATACAACTACCATTGTGCAAAACTGCCTTTCAGTTTGTTGCCTGCTACAGACCACCCTCCCAAACTCAGGAACCACACTCAGCTTTCATGGGAACTATGGAGAATATGAAAGTCTCCACAAACACCATTATATTAGGTGACTTCAAATACACAAATATTGACTGGGGATACTACTCAAGCCCCAACACTCTCGCCCAACAGTCGCTACAATTTGTAGACTCATATACTATGGCACAACCAGTCAGCACAGCCACAAGGGGGAAATACATATTGGACCTGATCATCACCAACATGGGGACTCTATGTTCCACACCAGCAATATACCCCTCATTGGTAAGGACAGAACATACATGTATCTCACTGGAGATGCATATACCCTCCACACACCCATCCTGGGTAATCTTGGTGAACTTCTCATGAGCCAATGTCTCACTTCACCAAAGCAAGGTGGTATCCTTCAGAGACCCTGAGATAGTGGCAAATACGGCTCAGACTGCTGAATCCTTTACATACACATTCTATGGACACCTAGTGGACTGCATGGATTGTGCTATCCAAAATAACAACAGGACTCACTCCTCCAATTGCAGGGGACCTGTCTGGTAGACCCCAGCCATTAATAAGCTGTACAACATCAGGAGGAAGCTACTACATGATAGAGCTCAATCCCAGACGGGGAAGGCATCTGTGATCTGTACTAGCAGACAGCTACGATCACTCATGAACTTTTCTAAGGGCCGCTTCTACCGGACAATTGCACCAGACACATAGGACTTCTTCAGTTATGTCAGGAACCTGGGTGAACACTCACTGATATGCAGTGAGTTACTGCATACTGACTAAACTTACCCTGAACCCACTGGCATTGCCAATATCCTGGCAAACAGGTTCAGTGCAGATGTTTCCCCCCATCCTCCCTAAGGAGCAACTATCCATCCCAACAGAGTGTAACCTCCCTGACATCACACAGTAACAGATGAGTGCTGCCCTCCCCAAAAACCTACATCACAGCATCAATGGGACCAGACGGTGTCCCGGCCTGCATCTTACACGAGCTTCATGACAGACGTAACCCTTACATTACATCACTGTTCAATATCGGAGCTACTACAGGATATGTACCCAAGGAATGGCATGCAGCGACAGTGGTCCCACTCCACAGAGTTGGTTCCACAATGGACCACAGACAATATTGCCCTATAAGCCTAACTAGCCTGTTCTGCAAAGCTATGGAGCGTATTGCCATGGGACTCATACACATAGACATCGGGAACCTACAGACACTGTGTCCTACACATTTCAACGTTGTTGTGGGCAGATCTTGCCTCTTGAACCTGTTTGTATTCTTTAAATGGTTAACAGGTCCATCGACATAGGGATGGTTGTCCACACAGCCTACCTGAACCTTGCAAAACCCTTCAACACAATAACCCACTGGGCCATTATGCATAGGCTCACCAGCATCGATATGGACACATATCTCACACGATGGATTGCTACCTGAATCAGGGATAGCACCCACATGGTCAGAATTGCAGGTGCCATGTCTGACTATACACCAGTTACACGTGGCATCCCACACGGCTTGGTCCTGGGACCTCTCTTGTTCATTATATATTTGTCTGATGTACAGGCTACCACAGGGGGAATATGGCTGACCATGTTCACACTTGACTGCAAACTGGGTGCCATAATCAACTCTCCAGCTGCCACATGCATACTCAAACAGGGTCTCTGAACCTATGCTAATGTTCGGGATGCACAATGTTTATTGCTGATACTGTTTGCAGGTCTTTATTATCTTTGCTTTACCAGTTTCTATGAACAACTTAGGTATCTGCAGAACATATTTGATTATGACAGGGTTCCACTATATTATATATGTGTCTGTTGTCATATAACTGTGTACACAGGGCGGATTGCTGGAGAGTGAGAGGTTCCTGGGTTAACACATGCAACTGCCAGATATGTGTGGCCAACTGCTGTACTCAGACATGGCCTAAATGTGTGAGCATGCCCAGTTCAGGCTTTCCGTGTTTTGTTGCCTGACATTTGTCTCATTTATTCAAGTGTGTGAGCATGCCCAGTGTGACCTTTCAGTATGTTGCTATCTGAGGTCCACTACATTTGTTGATGTGTGTGAACATGACCAATATTACATTTATACTGTGTGTGTTGGAAGTCAGGTTCTGTTCTTACTGCAGGACTCACCTTTGTGTCATAACTCGACAGGGATTATGCTGTGCCTGCAGAGTTTCCATGAGATACTTTGCATAGACTTATCAACATTCCTTCATACAGGTTTACCACTGCAATACTGTCATGGTTTAGTGGTTCAATACTTTAACTATAGTGCACAGTATCCTGGGTTCGAGGCCCATCTGCTTTATATTTTCATACTGAGCAGACCAGACTGCTTAAGGGCCAGTTAAGCAAATATGAGCATGTTGGCTTTTGTTCAGCTATGCCCTACTTAGACCAGGCTTGTCCAACATTGCTCAATATTCACCAACACTGCTGGACGTTGCCCAATATTACTCAACATTGACCACAGTTGTGCTAGTTGGTGTGTGCGATTTTGTTTGCATATACTACATGGTGGTAAATGCTGCTTAGCACTGCTTTATATTGCTTAACACATGGCAATCATGCCTCAGGTGGTGCTGCAGGGCTGCCTATGTCGGATGCACATACTACACTCCCTGTACATGTTTGAAAGCAGGTAGTATCAACTTAGGCTTCCCTTTTACTATATGTGCAAGTCAGAGAGAGGTATCATTTCCAGCACATACCATGACAATTTGGGTACATGTAGTTGGTGAGTACTGCAAGGCTCCACCAGATGTGTCCAGGCACCGGAACCACGACTTGAGCAGCCCAAACACACGCTCGATTACATTACGTGTTTGTGCGTGTGCCTCATTATGGTGTTCCTGTTCAGGTGTGTGTGCATTTCTGATGGGTGTCATCAGCCACGGCTCCAGTGCATAGCCAGCATCCCCCACTAGGTGACCATGTGGGATGTCCCCATTGGCAAATGTCTGGTACAGCTGTGTCAGATGCCAGATATGGGAATCATGGTAGCTTCCAGGGAAGCCAGCACACACATTCAGTATTATGCCCTGGGCATCACACATGACACGACCTGGCAGTTGATGGAGGGGAAGCCCTTGTGGTTGAAGTAGACCCTACCCCGCTCACCAGCTGGTGCTTTGATGCGTATGTGCGTGCAGTCTATTGCACCCACTACCTCAGGCTATTCCGCTATTTGCTGGAAGAGATGCATATTGCTGGCCAATACCTCACGGGAATTGGGGAAATATACATGATCACCAACATGTGCTGACATGGCATCCAGGAACTGGTGCAGTACCCTGGATTCTGATGTCTGTGATATCCCCATCATATCACCAGTTGGTCTCTGGAAGGTACCTGTTGCTAATATTCTTAGGCCAACACATACCTTGGTTTCCACTGGGATGGGTTCCCCTCTGTTGGTTCTGCAGGAGGTCTCTGTCCACTCTATAGTACTCCACTATCTCTAGCTCATGTAGCCCCTGGTAGGTTACCCTGGGCCTGTACACTCTTCTCCATCTCCTCACTATGGGTTGTCCAGCAGCATTTCCATTGTCACCACCCTCAGCATGTTGCATATGTCACCTTATAACAGCAATGGCAGCCCCTAACATTTATTTGTCTCAGTAAAGCTTTTTCAGTTTTCACTTCTATTAGCTTACTGCAGTGTCTGTTGTGGGAAACATAATGGACTGTTGTTTGCAGAGTTTTAAGTGCTAGGCTGGGCTGGGCTAGTGTACTGCCTGTGTAATTGCCTGATTCTGATTGTTTTCACCTGCTAGCTCTGCTAGTACTCCCTGGTAGCTTCCTACTATTTGTTGTGCTTCCTTTTTCCTTTCTGTTTCCTCAGGGGGGGGGGGGCAGCGCCATGCAAACAAGTGCAAACATGCTCACAGCAGCTCACACGTGCGCACACATGCTTACACGGACTAAAACTTGCTTATTCGGGTTTAAACGCTCGCACACCAGCGCAAATGCACTTACAACTCTTTAAACAGCCTTATACATGCTTACTCCAGCTTAAACGCGTGCACTCACGCTTACACGCACGCAATCTGTCTTACTCAGGTTTAGAGGCGCGCACATATGCGCATACCCGCTCAGCAAGAAACTTTGGTGTTATCCACGACATACACCTTCCATTTCTTGCCTTTACCTAGCCTAACTGTTGACACACCTCTTTCCATGATGTGTAAATGACAGCTGACACATGCCACTCTGCTCCAATGAGCTTCACTTCTTTCATACATACCCCACTCGTGATGTCACCTATCTTCTACTCTGTTACACCCCTTATCTTACTCCTACACTCCACTGACTGTGCTCATTTGCTATGTAAACTTGCGATTCACTATCCTAACCCTCCTTTGCATAGGATTGCTTACTAATGCTTGGTTACATCTCTTAGACTGAGCTTCCCCCTTAGCAACCTCTACTCAGTGGCCATGTTGTCTTCAGCCTGCCATTCCCTTGCATTGTACATTAACAATTTAAATAAGATCCACATTTGTGGGTTTTAATTTTTAGTTTTCTGGTTTTTAGAGCACAGCCCATTTGCATGGCGCTGCGCTACGCTTAAACATTGGAAATCGGAGAAAAAAAAAAATAATTTTTTTTTTCATATTGCATCGGGAAACATTGCCAATGGCCGTATATTTGGCCATTGCCATGCTTCCTGGAATGGATGCAACCTTTATTTGGAGCTGTCACGGCTCCGTTTTGCTATTTGCAGAACGGTACTCAGTTGTCAACTGAGTACATTTCTGCAAATAACACTGCTCTTACTCGGACAGGTTCGGGTTTCCTGAATCGCAAATCTACCTCATTTGCATGCCTTTCACCTGCAATTAAGATAATTTGCATATCCCAGCCCTGTCCGTGTAAGAGCCGTCTTAGGAGCTCTCTTGCACGCCCCTGCAGGCTGTTCCTGGATCGCACGTCGGACATGATGGCTGCATGGAGTCTTACTCTACTCTTAGACTCCATGCAAGCCATCGTGAATCCAGCCCATAGTCTGAGAGCCCCATAATATCTCTCTTTATAAAGTCTAGAGAGGTATTTCTTAAGTCATTTACACCTACATGGAGTATGACCGAATCATACTGGTACTTATGGTGCAATGACTTGAATGCATGTGTAACGTGGTGGATTCTGGCTCCTGATAGGCAACTGACCATTACTTTCTTTTTGTTCACCCACTGAGAGGGGCATCACAAAATGGTGTCCCCTATGACCAGAGTCCTGGGTAGGGCTTATCAGATGAGGCTCCACTGGGTGTGGTTGTATATGTAGTGTTGGGTGTTTATTTTTGTATTGTGCTTTTGGGTTTGCTGAGTTTGATTTTTCCAGATGGAGTGTTTGGGAGGTCTTTGGGGTTTGGGAAGAGTGCACTTAAATGCCTCAGGATATGTTGTTGTGTGAGGTGCTTATTATGTACTGACAACCTGATTGTTAATATAAGTGCCTGTATGTGAGAGCATTGCCTCCAATGACAATGTGTGTGTGATTTTGTGTGTGTGTGCGTGTGTGTGTGTGTGTGTGTGTGTGTGTGTGTGTGTGTGTGTGTGTGTGTGTGTGTGTGTGTGTGTGTGTGTGTGTGTGTGTGTGTGTGTGTGTGTGTGTGTGTGTGTGTGTGTGTGTGTGTGTGTGTGTGTGTGTGTGTGTGTGTGTGTGCGTATATCTATATATATCTATCTATATATATATATATATATATATATATATAAATGTGTATATATCAAATTCATATATGAATATATGTATATGTATATATATATATATATAGATATATATATATATATATATATATATATATGTATATAGATAGATATAATTCATATAAATTAAAAGATTAAATATTCAGGACAGGCTTTGACATTTAATTCTAGATTTTTAGCGAGATGACTACATATTTTACTTTACTGCAAGGAAGTATCCCCAGCTAATTATGATATTGATAGCACCCCACTAAGCTCAAAGCCAGTGCTGCGAGACTTGGGAACATAGGTTGCCGGCAATTTAAACTTCGATCACCATGTGTCCACAGTGATAAGGAAAGCCTTCTACATTGTGCATTTCATAAATAAAGGCATCACATCCAAGACTAAGGAGGTTATAACTCTGCTGTACTCGACCCTTAACAGACCACTAATTGAATACAATGCTCCCTTCTGTATGCATCTCACCAGACACCTGCAGCAACTGGAGACACCACATGGGTTTTTAACCAAGAGAATTCAGAGTCTCCAAAATGTGACTGACATGAAAAGACTGAAAGCTCTGTCAATGTACTCTGTATCATACAGGCTGCTGAGTACATGTGCCTGACCTACAGAGCAGTCTCTGACTCTGCCCTAATGGAAATGCTGTACATTCACAAACCAAAAGGGACAAGAGTCATTCACTCCAGGGATCTCAACCTAGCCTGTGACATTAACAGAATACTTTGAAGAGGCAGATATATCTTCCAGAGATTGCCATTCCTCTGGAAAAAGCTCTCACTTCATGTGAAGCAGAGCTCCTCAATGACCCTATTTAAGTACAACCTAGGACAATTGGATGGGTGACCATAAATTCACACCAGGGGTGGCACCTTTGTCCCTCATGGACAGGGGTAGTCGATGTTGATCATAGAATCACTCTGCTAATAATGACCATCTAACTATGGTCAGTTAGTGTACTTGGGCTTACACGGCTAGATTTGTAAAGGCCTTATGTCCATTAGCCTAGTAACCTCCTATGAACCTATGAACCTATATATCTTTCCCTAGTTTTGCCAGTTGAAAAAGTTGGCCAGTAACACTGTCTTTTCTTAATCAGTTTTTGGAGTGTATTACCACCCCAGATATGATTTTTTTTAAAACTCTGGATCCTATGTAACTAATACTAACATATTTTGCAATAACTTCTTCCAGTTTGAGGTAGAATGTTGTAATGAAAGTTTGTTGGAAAAATCAGGCCTCCAGTCCAACTGTTATAATTAATTATTGGTATTAGTATAGGCTGCCTTGTAAAAACTTTTACATAATATTTAAAATACTTGTCTTCCAGACATCTGTATCTGTTATTAAATTGCAGTTCCTTACCAAAACAGTAATAGTCTGAGTTAGCTCATAACAAACTAATATCTGTTTTGTGAATTTAGATCACCTGCTACAACAGCTACATTGAATTTTTAGATAACTACTTTTCTCAGAGATAAAGGTTTTTGAGGCTATGTACCTGAGCCATATGCATAAGCTCCAAATCTTTTTTTTTTAAGGTTTCTTGCATTGGTCAAAAATAACTTGATTATATCTTTTCTGCTTCTACTAGCTCTAGGACTACAGTGGGTTGTTTAAAAAAAAAAACGTTCACAGTTTGTGCAGTGAAATGAGCTAAAACCCTATTACTCCTAAGGCCCAAGTGAAACAGAGTCTTGGCAAAAGAACGTGATTCTGAACAAAACTGTACCCACAGGAAACTATATTTCAAAATATTAATTTAACATAATCATCTTATTTTACTGTTTAATTGCATGGTTTGTCTTAGCTTTTGCTCTGAAATGGTTGACTAACATGAGTGAAGGCCAATTTGATACGTTTTTCAAGACTCCAACCAATTAACTCCTTAATTTCTTTCAAGACTGTTTCATTGGTAGTTCTGCCTAGGTCATTTATGCCCACAGCCATAATATTTGTTGTATACCTCACTTTGGTGATATTTAGCCTAACTACTGTCTGCCTGATTTATCCTTGGAATAAAATTCTTCAAAGTCAGGTTCACAGAGTCAACAATTACCTTTAACTGGTCTTGGCTTGTATTACCAATGTTTAAATGAGATAATAATGGACTGCCTTTAGCAGGCTGGTCATTATCATTTGAGGAGGAGTTTCTTTCTCATCCTATGCACTCCTGAGGAGATTTTTATTTTATATTCTCTAACCCTTCCTATCCAAGGCCAATCACACATTGTTTTATGCCTTACATCTGACAAAAAGTCCGTAGTGCAGTCCTCCATTATATATTGGGTTTTAGCATACATATTCAGATTCTATAGATCAGTACCTTTTCCTCTATCCTGCGTTTCTCTTACTGAATCTTTACCTGCAGTGTGTTCCACATGTCCACTTACACCTGTATGAGTTAGACTTTATTTGGAGACTTGTCTTCATTATCATTTTCTCCCTACATTGTTATTGTTGTAATTGTATTTTGCTTTTTTTTCATGCTTATGCCATTTGAAGAGGTACTGAAATTTTCATTAGGAGTTTGTGTCTGTAAGTATGTCATTACAGTAGGATAAGCACTTTAAAAATGTATGGATGGAGAGATAAGCAGTTTGACCATTTTAACCTTGTTGATACCATTACAGAAAAGACTTTTATTGCAGTCTTTTCGGCCATAGCATAAAATTATGGCCTGAGTACAAAAATGTGGCTTTATAGCATGCACATGTTAAATGAATCAACACTTGAAAGGAGACTTCCCATTTGTCTGTGCAATAAAACAGATGATTCAGAGACTATGGAAAATGGAGAGTGTAAGCCCAGAGACCATGTATGGATTACATGATGAATATTAGAATAAACACACATACACACACACACACACACACACATTTATATATACATATATATATATATATATAAATATATATATATATATATATATATATATATATATATATATATATATATATATATATATATATATATATATATATATGGGTCTGCTTTGTTTCGTTGAATCTTATTTCACTGAATTTCATTTCACCCCGACCATTTCGCTGGAAACTCAAATTACTGAAACCTTATTTGACTGAATCTCATTTCACTGAACTGCAGTTAGTATATATGGCACTGTGTAGAGTACTGTAAGGCAAGTAAAAGGTATATGCCCTTTTCCCCACTGTAGTGCAATCCTGGAGTTAGTATATATAGTTGGGGGGGTGTGGGGGGCACATCCCCCCACTTGGTTTGAGTACATATTGTCTTCTGGAGAGAGTTAGTCATTGGTTTTGCAACTATGCATGTCTACTGTTGAAAATGTATTGTTTTGAAGTTTTTCATAAAATAGTATATACAACAAACAAGGTGGGGGTATATAATATATATATATATATATATATATATATATATATATATATATATATATATATTTATTTATTTATTTATTTATTTTCCAGGTTGATTTTCAGGCATCCCAGCTTTGCACTAATGGTTTTACAACTTTAAGCACATCTACTTACTTTCTTTTGGGTCTGATGATGCATACACTGAAGTTCTGCAAAGTATTGGTATTTAAATCATTTCTCCATTTTATTCAGTTTTAAATGTCTGATTGAAAGCATATTAGATGAATCACATCGGAAGCAGCTGCTCCAACAATGTAGTTAATGAATGTTGCAGTAAAACAAAAGTCTTACATATCCTGATACAGCATTAGACACAATCCAAGCTGAGATGTTGCAGGTGTTTTTCTTATTGTTTTAAGATACACTTTACAAAAGTACTGGCACTGATGTCTAAACTGCAGATGTCTGGCGAAAGTCTAATCCTTTCAGCTTTCTCTCTCTCTCTCACCCTCTGTCTGCTTCTCTTTGTAGTAAAGATGCTGGGTTATTCTACATAATAACTTTTCTAACTAACAGTAAAGAAGAATAATTACGTTAAATAATTTTGTGTCAAAAATTAGCTGCAAGACAGCAAAATAGCATAGAGGGATAAAGCCCTGACTATGACCTAGGTGAGCAGAGTTTTATTAGTAGCTCAAGAGTCTAACTGTGCTAGCAGGGAGGATATGCCTATCCTGGGGGAGGGTCATGAGAGGTGGAAGTGCAACTGCCTTCATAGCATCAAAGCCGTAACTGTTTGAAAGATCAGAACCCACACTGGTAAGATCCGTAATGTGGAAAGTGTATTTCTGATAATCTCAATTACATATATTAAGTCCAAGATTGCCATTTCTCAGAATATTCCCTTTTCTCCAAGGTATGTCGATTTTGGCATTAGTATATATAATTTTTGGGGGTGTGGTGGTGGTTTGCCCTCTTCAAAAAAGAAGTTTAAAGGAGAAGAGAGATCTTCAATATTTGCTTGTCTTCTGCATTCTTAATCTTTTTATGGCATTTTGTGTCCCAACATTTTAATAATGAGCCGTCATAGCTCCTTGTAGTCAGGACTATAGGCAGAGGCAGTCTGGGGTCTGTGGGCAGGTTTGGAGGTGCTAGCACTCTTGGGCCAGGGGTAGCATCATCTCAGTAGCCACACCTCATGACAGTCATAGCCTGAACCTGAATAATGATACCATGTTGGCTAGGATAGGGCTGCCAAGCAAGCAACACCAGTATCATCTCTGTGAAGCGGCTATGATGGCTCTCCAGTCTTGTCTCACCAAACTCCATGCACCAGTGAAGGAGGTACTGGTGACCTCAGCTGGTGGGTTACTCAGTGAAAGCTGCATAAGGTCTGAGGGCTCAATGGGGGATGCTGCAGTGCAGAATGGAACATCAAGTACCAATGTAAGAATTAAAATCAGGACTGGGAAAAATAATCTGCAAAATGCTCTACAGAACATTGAAATCCTCAGAATTTCTGGGTGCCTGGAAGCTCCATACCCTTGACCATAAGAGGCTTTGACACATTCTAGAGCCAAGGGGCCCCATTCCTCATCTCTGCCTTAGATGTCATCTAGTTAAACACTGGCAGTGCCATGAACCAGTTCCATGGGTTTGTCAGTACCCTTCAGAATAAGTATTTCACACTGATCACTAGTAGTTACAGAGGTGGTAGCCACACCTGATTCACAGATGCGCTCAAACAACTTTTACCATGTAAGACTGGTGCATGGTCATAGTGGAAACAAACTAATGATCCCATGTGTGGGAGTAGTTACCTCTTTATATGAAAACTAAGCAAAAAACATGAAGGAGACATGAGTCTTCCTGCCTTAGGAATAAAAAAGCACCCCTCTTGTCACTTTCTGGGTAATGTAAATAGACAAGTGAGGCATAATAAATTAGCACATATGACTTACAATTCAGACAGTAAGAGTCTGATTTCTTCCCCAATCCTGCTTTTATGACAAGTTTCAACTATTAGCAGTTATCTTACTCAAATTTATTTCTTATCATAAAATCAAGATAATGTTTCCACTTATGACCCACAAACTATCTAAATTAAGTAAGAATACATCATTTTGACCTCCCCAGGTCTCACACCTGTTGAGAAGCTGTATGAACTAAGGTCACTAGCCATTAGAATTGCATTTGCAGACATGGACAATCCAGATAAGAAGCCTGACCTGCTGATGGTGAAACTGCAAGAAATGAACCAGTCCTTGATGGAACACATTTCTAAGATCAACTCTAAAATGAGAAACATGGAGGAGACTTTAGTGGATCACTCTGACCAACATGCACATATTCTAAAGAGATAACATCCCTGAAGCAGAAGTTGGAATTTATGGAAAGCCATTTCAAATATATAGAGGTGAAGCTGATCAGTCTTGAAGATTGTAGTACAATGAAGAATTTGAAATTTATTGGCTTACATAAGGCAGCGGAAACTAATAACAATTTAGGCTTTATTCTACTCCATTTATCTGATTGGATTAGAGTTCTGTCCACAGATCTACTGCTAAAATGGGTGCATTGGGTCTTTCTTCTGGTCAGGTTGAGAGGCAATAGAAGATGACATATTTTCATGCATTTGTTACTTTCCACCTTAAAGAAAGAGTACTAGTACTCTCCTACTTCTGGTCACCAAAGAGAGTTGTTACCTTTAAAACTCAATACAGCCTAGTCATGCCTCCAGGAATTTCTATAGTTACATCCTACTGACATCACTAGGTGTCAATTATTTCTAGGTCATATTTGCATTAATAAGTCCAAAACCATGCTACTTACATGAATTAGAACATTTCGTCTTAAAGCTTACATGGTGGCAAACAAATCTGTATGGATATTTGACCTCTGTCTATTGCATATAAAGAGATATTGAATATGTTTTGTATACTATTTATTTGTATTGTAATAATGTTCATATTTTTCTAACAACCAAGTGACAACTGTTCAGCCTCATTTGAAAGCTCACAGCTGTATGAAGAAAATGCTGCTGGCAGTATATTTTACTTCAATAGCTATTGAAATAGCATAAGCTGTTTATACATTACAAAAATTAATATTCACTACATTTATTGTGGATTATAAAATCCAGTTTAAGACCTAGAAGCAAATGAATGCAACCACTGTTAAGATTACTTTGTGCTAAATAGTTTATCATTTACAGTGCTTTTTATTGTTACTTATAGTTCTAGAGATAAGAACATTTTTCCACTTATGACCCACAAGCTATCTAAATTAAGTAAGAATACATCATTTTGACCTCCCCAGGTCTCACACCTGTTGAGAAGCTGTATGAACTAAGGTCACTAGCCATTAGAATTGCATTTGCAGACATGGACAATCCAGATAAGAAGCCTGACCTGCTGATGGTGAAACTGCAAGAAATTAACCAGTCCTTGATGGAACACATTTCTAAGATCAACTCTAAAATGAGAAACATGGAGGAGACTTTAGTGGATCACTCTGACCAACATGCACATATTCTAAAGAGATAACATCCCTGAAGCAGAAGTTGGAATTTATGGAAAGCCATTTAAAATATATAGAGGTGAAGCTGATCAGTCTTGAAGATTGTAGTACAATGAAGAATTTGAAATTTATTGGCTTACATAAGGCAGCGGAAACTAATAACAATTTAGGCTTTATTCTACTCAATTTATCTGATTGGATTAGAGTTCTGTCCACAGATCTACTGCTAAAATGGGTGCATTGGGTCTTTCTTCTGGTCAGGTTGAGAGGCAATAGAAGATGACATATTTTCATGCATTTGTTACTTTCCACCTTAAAGAAAGAGTACTAGTACTCTCCTACTTCTGGTCACCAAAGAGAGTTGTTACCTTTAAAACTCAATACAGCCTAGTCATGCCTCCAGGAATTTCTATAGTTACATCCTACTGACATCACTAGGTGTCAATTATTTCTAGGTCATATTTGCATTAATAAGTCCAAAACCATGCTACTTACATGAATTAGAACATTTCGTCTTAAAGCTTACATGGTGGCAAACAAATCTGTATGGATATTTGACCTCTGTCTATTGCATATAAAGAGATATTGAATATGTTTTGTATACTATTTATTTGTATTGTAATAATGTTCATATTTTTCTAACAACCAAGTTACAACTGTTCAGCCTCATTTGAAAGCTCACAGCTGTATGAAGAAAATGCTGCTGGCAGTATATTTTTCTTCAATAGCTATTGAAATAGCATAAGCTGTTTATACATTACAAAAATTAATATTCACTACATTTATTGTGGATTATAAAATCCAGTTTAAGACCTAGAAGCAAATGAATGCAACCACTGTTAAGATTACTTTGTGCTAAATAGTTTATCATTTACAGTGCTTTTTATTGTTACTTATAGTTCTAGAGATAAGAAAATTTCCTTGAACCGTGAGGTGATATCTTCACTTTTTAAAGGTGTGGACCCAGATCATGGTAAAATGGGTCCCTAAACTGTAAAAAGTTCAAATGGGATCCTAAACTAGGTAATGGACTAAGGCCCCAGGGCAAGCATTCCAGTGTCCTATTACTTGTTTCTCTCTCGTCAGTTACCATAAACACTGTTCAAACCTGTCAGTGTGCATTCTGTTTCTAACTTTTCCAGTGATTACAGAGATATGAATTTAATTTAAAACGTTTACTGCAACTTTTGCAGCACAAATGCTGATGGCCATTTGCTAAACAAAGCAAAACAGTTGCACATTGAAAACAGACTTAGCATGAGCAACAGTAAACTTCTCTTGCCTTGAAGCTCATAGCCATTGTAAATGAATCGAACCAGTGGCTGAATAAGTGTATCTTGGTCCCTGGGTTATTTTTAAACCATGGCCCCCATACACATTTTTAGGATCATGCATAAATGCATGTGTTCTTTGATTTATCTTCCTGATTGTTTTAAATTATATTTCTAGGTTAATACAGTAATATTTGTTTGAGTGCATTTTAAATTTGTGGTTTTGAGTGTTTTACCAGTAAGCAGTGAAACAAAATGTATGAACCAAAAATGACAACAGTACCCATTTCATAACATTTTTACAATAAAAGGCAAAACAAACTGCTGTCATTATAATACACCAATATCTGTACCCTGCAATTACAACCAACAAATCAACTGTGTACACTTCATATGTCTGATTGTGATAAAAATGGCCACAGTAAGGTATTCAAATTTTATTTAAATCAATGTTAGTCTTGCAAAATCAGATTAATGACTTTTTAACTTGATTAGCTCAGTAGGGTCGGTCATTTTTATCTACAGATATCCCCTACATTGTTCAATGCATATTTTTCAACGTCTGTGTCAAAACAATTGATAATAATAATAATAATTATTATAATAATTTATTTTATTTTATTTATTTTTTTAACATTTGTTGACCGGGAAAGTATAGAATAATAGAATAATAGTATAGTAAAGAATAATAATAATGACCAAAGTCGCATATTTCAAATTTGTTTCATGAAAACATACAGAAGCTAAAGTATTCCTACTTAATTCAAACATACACATACACACTAACCCTGCAAAGCCATATTAATAATCAGAACAACAAGTGGTAGTAGGACATTATCTTGTTAAAACACAAAAAACAAAAGTTCTGCTAATGGAAGGCATCACAGAATCAAGGAACTGGTTCTCAGTGTCAATGTTTCCTTGTAACCACACTACTCCATAAAGTGAGTAAAATGGCAAACTTTAATACCACAATAATTAAAAACTTAAATATTACAGCATAGTTAAGCACTTTTGTCCTGTTAATATTTAGGACTTCATCAGAACTAAATATTATCACAATGGTAGTATTTATAAAATCACTGATTAATTCATGCCAGTAATGAATTCCAGTCAATAATTAGTTTTAAAGAGATATACATCTTTAGAATATAATGCATTCAAATCTTATAATGTTTTAAAATGTTAAAAAAATGTAAAAAATATCAGGACTTATGTTATAATACTTTCTTCATACTGTTTATAGTTTAGCTGATCTTTAATTTTAAACAGGTAATATTGAAAGCATTTCATTTAACCCTAGTTCTCTGTTAGCTTTCAAGGACAATTACCAAAATAGTTCTTTGTATTTTAATTTATTTTCCCATTGTCCTCCTCTGGGGTCCTTTTGTACTTGTTCAAGAAGAGAGGACTTAAAATAGCTCTCTTTGTAAATCCTTACATGTTTTGCTAGAGCATTTATGTCATCATCATTATTGATATCATATATATGTTCAGATCTATTTCTAAAGCTCACAGTTTCAAAACTTTGAACTTCAAAAGGCTGAGACCAGAAGATCGGAGTTTTGAAACTTCAAAAACTAAATAATAAAAAAAAATTAATGTTTTTGCAGGGGAGCCTACACCCCCTACTAAATAAATATACCAACTCCAAGATTGCACTACAGTGAATATAACAGTAAATATACTATTCCGTGCTGTACAATGATCTCCATGCAGTACGTTCGAAGTTTCAAAATTTTGATCTTCTGATCTCAGCCTTTTGAAGTTTGAAGATTTGAAACTACTTTCCATGTTAAGGAAAACAATGTGAAAAATTCTTTTAACTAAACACCATGTTTGGAATATAATCACGAGAGAAGTGACATTAAAAAGACAATATAAAAATATTGTTAAATGTTCATCAGTTGCCCACAAATTTAAATGTATTTTCAGAACTCTTAAAAATCTGTATATAAAAAAGGGAGATGTTTGAATAATTTATATGAGATTAGAGGGACTTTTGGAAGTCAAGACAAGAAGAAGAGTTCAAAAACAAGAACATTTAAATATAGTGCATGTAATCAACGCCCACATATTAGTAATAAAAAGGAAATAGTTTCTGCTAGAAATAAGCTAATTCAAGCTACACAATATTACAATTGTAATACTTGTAGGTGATCTGATCTGTAGTCAAAAAGGAATTGACAGCCCCCACTCCCCACACTACTGCATAGGTGTTAAAACTGTCACTGCACTGAGAGACCCTTGCAGAATCAATTCCTCTTGGACTATAAAAGAAAACCCTGTATAAAGGCATGTAATTTAGTGACTTTTCTGGTTGAAGCTGGATAACTTCTAAGTATGGTGTAAAACAAGCTCTGAGCCAAACATAAATGAGGGTGATTAGAGACAAAAAACAAGCAGTCCTTTTACAGAAGGTAAAGAAGATAACAGTGACTCACACAAATCACATTATATGTCAATGGAATGGGAATTCACAGTTACTTCCTTATGTCTGGAATGAGTCATACAAAGCATTATGGGAAAGAGAAAGGATTGAGAGAGAACACGATCACATTGATACTTGAAGCCCCATTGGTAGCCATGTTGTGAAAAACAGGCTATAATTACAAACTTAGAGTGATTAAGAGGTGGTAAAATAGGTCAGGAAACAAAGATAGAGTGAAAAAAAACAGATTTTTTTTAATTCTAGGGTGGAGCAGTTTTCCTTTAAGGCTATGGACTTAGCAGGTGCTTACATCTTTTTGAGACTTCCTACTTCATTTTATACCCATGTTTCCTTTGAGTTTGGTTCTCTATCAAGGATTAATAACATGATGGCATCAGAGGAACATGTACTCATTTTTCAATTGTTGTACAGCTCTATTACACTCCCTGATCATGTCTTTCATTTCATAAGCTTCCCTCTAAGACCAGACACTTTAGAAATACTTTGGAAATTCAGTCTGTATTTCTGCTGAAGTGAACAGTTCCAGAAGTTAATGATGTTTAAACTAAATTGGATGAATATGTTTCGAGTATACATTTCTGAAAAATGAGACTGTTTAAGCAGAGACTGGCTGTGGCATTATGGAAGTTCAGTGAGCTGAGGATTAGGCTGGCACAGTCAAAGCTGAGGGGGACTCAGTGATTGCTCATTCAATTGCAATGATGAACAATGCTGCAGAAGGTAGGACTGATTAAGGATTTGATAGTGTTTCCTCAAAAAATATTATTAAGTCTATTGAATTTAGACTAGACTAAGACAAATGGGCAGTAACATTTAACATTTTTGATACCTCTCTGTTTTTTGGCCCTGGACTTGTCAGTCTGTTACCAGAGTTACAAACACTTGTACAGGGCAGATCATATGTTCTCCTGAGGTCCTAGAAGTATGTACCATGTATTATAAGACCTTGTAGGGTGCTAAGAAGGATGAGCACTTTTCTCAGAGTGATCCGGAAAGTTTCTTGGCCCTG
This sequence comes from Protopterus annectens, assembly GCF_019279795.1. Classification (NCBI taxonomy): domain Eukaryota; kingdom Metazoa; phylum Chordata; order Ceratodontiformes; family Protopteridae; genus Protopterus; species Protopterus annectens. The sequence goes on from NC_056737.1 coordinate 1,828,476,659, forward strand.
CTTAATCTTCCTCGGCTGGAAGAAGCTAATCCGTGTGAGTTGACGGAGGAAATTTCATCCTAAGAGGTTGAGTTGGCATATAGAATGATAACTAAAGGAAGACCCCAGACTCTAATGGTGTACCCTTAAAATCTTCAAATAGGGTATGGAGAACTTTGTTTATAGCATTTACTCCCTTTCTTGGAAAAGGCTATACTTTCTGTAATACTCCAGCTGTAAAAATATCTACTTTCATAGTTTCTTGCCAGCCCATTTATTTATTAAATAATGATTATAAGCTGATTATGGCAATCTGGATAACAAGCATTTTAAATATAGTCCCTTTACTGCACATCACAACCAGATAGATGTTCTCCATCTTTGACAACTTAATGTAAATTGCTGGATGAAACTCAGGTTGAATTTCTCCTTCTGTTGACCAGAATAAATGCAGAAAAAACATTTGATCAGGTGCAATGGGACTTTCTTTTCCTGTGTTTTAATTTATATGGGGTCCCAAGACCAGTTAGTTAATCTTACGAGGAAGCTTTATCCAGGTACTATAGCCAGGATCAAAATATATTCTACATTGTTGTTTTTCAGATGTTAGGGGCACAAGGCAGGGGTGCCCTCTTTCTCCTCTTTTTTTTTGCCTTATACATTGAGCCTTTGACTGTACATTTGTGGGCTGCCCCACTGATGGGTTACAGGATTGGGGCACACACATATAAACTTAGTTTACATACTAATGATTTATTTCTACATTTAACTCAGCATTGGATGGAGTTGCCTTTGGTAACAAAAGTGCTACTTAAGTTTGGATCCTTGTAAAGCTACAAAATTAATGTACTGAAAACTGAAGTGGTTGGAATATCTTTTTCTCTCTCCCCACAGCTGAGGGAGGACTTTTCTTTCCTGAACTTACTGAAACAGATGTCCTAAGTGAGGGTTCAGTTTACTATCTCATTTGTGGAATAAGTTGATGCACCTTTCAATAGATACTGGAGAAGAGCTACAAGTTAAATGAAGGTTGGAGTGGAAGAGGTCTGGATATGCCACAGAAGGTTCAGTACATACTGTGGTTTATTTTACCTACTGTATATTTCTATATGGTATACAATGGACCCTCTCCCCAAAGTCAGTTTGTTTGCAAATTTTAGAAACTTAGTTTCAAACTTCTTCTAGCAAGGTGGTCAGCACAGGGTTAGCTGTGATATTCCCACTCTTCCCTCTTCTTTAGGCGGTTTGAACTTTATGCTAAAGCAACAAAACTGAATATGGTTATTCAACTCATCTCTGAGGGATACAGTTCTCTTTGGAAGGATGTGGAAGTACATCTCTTTTGTTGAATTAATAGCTACTAAATACATCCATAAATGGAAAAAGACTCCAATTATTTTTCAGGGCTTGTGTTTCACTTTCAGATGAGCTCTGTCCTAAACCAGCTTATTATGTTAGTGGCAGGAATTGACTCCTATTGCTATGTCTTTTAGGTGGAGCAGATTTTTTCCTCTTCTTGCCTGAAAAAATCATCACTACATGAAACTGACTTACTGGGATCAGCTAATATGCAATAGTAAGAATTGACTTGGCCCAATTCCCGAGATTTTCAAAGTAACATATAATAAGTCATATAAGGGCTTTTATTTAACTAAGGATGTCAGGCAGTTTAATCTTTATAAAGTTGCAAAGAAGGATTATCCATGATTTATCACTTGCATCCTTGATGCCAATTTAGGCTTTTATAACAAGGGCTCTAAAAGCATTTCAGACAGTATCCTTCTGGGCAAGAAAGGATGGGAAAACAGATTAGATTACTGTGGGGAAAAGAACTGGGAACTCTTATTCCCCTAGAGACCTGAAAGAATATCCTCTTAGCACCTAGATATGCCACTCACACTCAGAAATTTCATTTCTTTGGCTGGCACTGCCAATTCAAATATTTTTATACACCAGCTAGGTTATTGGGATTATTCTGTACTGCTTCCATTGCCAGAGATGTCTGAGAGGTGTGGGGGTGAGTCAAAACACATATTCTGGGAATGTCCTTTTCTGGATCTTTTTAAAGCAGGACTTCTTGGAGAGGCTGCTCAGATTTGGAGGGGGGAGGCTTCCCTTACTCCTCTTGATTTTTCATTCCATGTGGGTGAGCTTCAAGATTTACCAAGATCCTACTTGGTGGCTGTTAGTCTTTGGTTTATTATTGCAAAGAAATGTATTATGCAGAGATGGAAGCAGAGAGTCCCCCCCCCCCCAAGTCCTTTAACACAGGAAGAGCCTGTTGCTTGAATTCTGTGGTACTGAGCTGTTTGCTTCAACACAGAGCCATCCAAACATTTAACTGAGAAATGGGCAGCACTGGATTTATGGCTGACTTCCGAAATGGAGAGGTATCTAAAGTTTTACTTTACTCAGCGTACCCAGAGACCATTTAAAGAGTATATGTCTCATATTTTGATCTCTAGTCATGCAGATGCAGCCTCAGGATGGGCAGTGTATGTTCTGTTTTTTTTTCTCTTGTCCTTTGTAGTGGGTTGCATGGACTTAAAACATGTTTCTGCTCTTTGCCTGTTGTCATCATATTGTACATGCTTGCTATTATTTTTTTGTGTATGTACTGTTGTTGAAATTGTTTTGAATTTCATTTTAATAATTTGGCAGTTTTTCCCCCCATTGGTCTTTTTTCTATTTAAAAAAAAAAAAAAACATTGTTTCCAAAAAATAAATAAATAAATCGCCGCAGGCATGCAATGCACATGGCTATGGACAACAAACTTACTTTGAGCCTTCTTGACCAGTTCATTTGCTAAAGGATTACTTCATCTACCTATTCTTGCATTTACACTTGCTTTGTCTTAACCAGTAGCTCTGCCAGCTTAGATGACCCATTCTTCCATTTTCCTAAGTAACATGCAAAAAAGCTGATGACTTTTCCTTAGCCTTTACTGAATGTAGTAGTGCTGGGTGTGATATGCTCTGCTCTAGGTTTCTAAAAAACATTCCTCTTGTCATGTCTGCCACTCTTGCCTACATTTCAACCTCCTCTGTGTCTTAACATGTTTTGCCGCGTATAGAGAAAGCCTTGGTTATTTTCATAACCAAGGTGCACAGCACTTACACACCTGCATATTACAGATTCCTCTTTATCCTTGAATTCCAGATGGAAATACAGTAAACACAGCAGCAGGTAATTTATTTCTGTTACTTGAGTTAATAAACAAATATAAATAACTCATTGCATTCAATCAGCATTAGTTTTGATCTGAGTCACAAGAATAACCTTGTCTGTTTACAGAAAGGGTGTTAAATATCAGGACAAGAAGCAAATGATGAAAGCATTGTTTCTTTATCTCAGCAAGACATTTTACACTGCCAATAGGCAAGCATACTCCAAGGGACCTAGGCCTTGATGATGGCTCTTGAGGCTGGTGTATCAGCTCCCTCCTACTGAGGGGTTGGAGTGAGGAACTGTTTATCTCAGCCTGTCAGCCCTTATTCATATGTCCTAACCCTAACCTCAACCTTACACATTACATTACATTACTAAAAATGTTTCTGTAACAGTACCAGAATTCAAAAAAAGTATATCTGAAAGTCTGTAGTCTGTTTTATTTTCTTTAACAGATTGGAAAAGGAGACTATTTAGTTCCTTTTCCAATTGGCATTGCTTTGGGAGTTTTAGTTTCAGGTGAGTCTGCTGTTGACATGCAGACATCAACATAACATGTGTCGACATTTTTGGACATCAACTTTTCCTAATACACACACATATACATATATATACACACACACACACACACACACACACACACACACACACACACACACACACACACACACACACACACACACACACTTGCTTAGAAACACACACAGGCATGTGTGATATGTGTGTATGTGTGTGTGTGTGTGTGTGTGTGTGTGTGTGTGTGTGTGTGTGTATATATATATATATATATATATATATATACACACACACACATATATATATATATATATATATATATATATATATATATATATAAAAAGCGGTGGTACAGCGGTAGCGTTGTTGCCTCACAGCAAGATGTTCTCCTGTTCGATTCATGGCTGGAGTGCTTTCTGTGTGGAGTCTGCATGCCCTCGCCGTGGTCGAGTGGCCTCCGAAAGACATGCGTGAATGGGCGTGCCTTTGCTGAAGGTTGGGCATCGGGCTGGCAACTCAGCACCATAAAAGTCTACTGCCAATCATTAGCAGACCGGAGTTCCACTGTGGTGACCCCTAACCGGGAAAAGCCGAAAAGACAAACAACATATTATATATATACTTAGGACTTCTTACTTTGCTCATCTCTAAGTCTACAGATAGTTTTTTCTCCCCTTCCATACTTTTTTGCCATTTCGGCTGGTGCAAAACCTCATCTGTCACTAACACCATAACTCCGCCCTTGAGGCTCCACCTATCTCTTCCACAGCACTCCTCAGCCTCCATCTCATTGTTTACACCCACTGTTGCCTCCTATCGCACTCCTTTCTCTTTAGCCTTTTTTTCCTTTATATATGTTACATCTCTACAGCTGTCCTCTTCCTTCTCCTTTCAGCCTTCTCTCTGTTCCATATTCTTAGCTTCCTATATTCTAAATACCTGTTCAAATTCTTGCCTAATTCTTTTCAATTATTTTTATTATTTTTTAAATTCTTTTTATTCTTTATATTTCCTTTTATAATGTGATTTTATATATATATATATATATATATATATATATATATATATATATATATATATATATATATATATATATGCTATCTATTCTCCATCATTGTCTTATTTATTTATTTATTTGTTTGCTTGTTTGTTTATTTATTTATTTATGTATTTGCAATTTGTTAACCTGTAAAAGTCCACTGGACTATACAGAGCCCATTTTCAATGGAGGCCCAAGGAGAAAAGCCCCACGGTACAATACGAAAAAGCAAGTAAAATTATATACATAGGTAGTATATATTATCTAACATATTGGATTACAAAGTTAAAAAACAAACGTAGAAATTCACTGGCCAGACAAGTACTAGAGAGCAGGTTACAAAGTTTTTAAAGATTATTACTGCATAGAAGATGTTTTGATAATACAGACTGAAAAGTAAGGAGAAAATAAATCATTAGAGGTAGGTATCCAAGGAGGCTGAGTGCAAATACAGTGCCAGGTAGAAGATAAGTAAGTATGCAGAGAAGTAGTGGCCAGGATTTGGGACTGTTCTGATAGTTAATGGTAGAGCATTCCAAATCTTGGCTAAAGAGTAAGAAAAGATAAGCTGGCCAGGAGGCAGGTTTGGTTTGTGAACCTGAAGAAGTAGCTATCTGGGAGGTAGAAGTTGAAGATAGGACAATCACAAGGTTTAAAGATAAGTTTGTGAACAGTAGCAAGTTGCAGATATTTGAGGTAGTTTGGAAGTTCCAGCCATTTTAGGCAGTGAAGAGCAGCACAGTGATGAGAGAAGTTTTTGGAATTTGTTGCAAATTTTGCAATGTTATTATAACATGTCTCGAGCTTAGCTTTTAGAGAGGTTTGGCAGTTGGCAAGTAGAGGCGTACTGTACATTAGGGAAGTGAGTAGCTAAGTGGAGGCAAGGGTTTGTTTGGTGGAGGGGCTAAGGAATAGGTTATGCCTATAGAGCATTCCAAGTTTCTGATGTGTTTTTTTGGATATTTTGTTGCAGGTGAATATCAAATTTTAGGTGTTCATCTATGGATACTCCTAAAAATTTTGCGTGGCTAACAACTTCTGTTAGCGCTTTACTTTGGGACTAGATATTAAACATGGCTTTGTCCAATACAATAGATTTTATGAGGGTGAAAAGCATGATCTTGGATTTATTTGGGTTAAGGACTAAGTGTTTTTTAAACATCCAGGATTCAGTGGTGGAGAAGGCTGATTGGGTTTTGAGTAAGAGTTTAGAAATAGAGTCAGCTGTGCAGATGATGGTTGAGTTATCTGCATATTGAATAAGTGCTCCATTGGTTTTAGATATGTGGAAATTGTTAATGAAAATATTGAATAGGAGGGGACCAAGTATGGAGCCTTGAGGAACTCCAGTAGAGGTGTTAAGATAAGAAGGGATAGAGTTTTGCCATTTGATTGCTTGTTGCCTGTCTGTTGCCTGTCTTTTAGATAGCTAGAGAAACAGTTTTGAGTGGTGCTGGAAAGTCCAAAGTTAGTGAGTTGTGATAATAGCAAAGGGTGGGGAACTGTATGAAATGCCTTAGAGAGATCTAAGAATATGGTAGGTACTATTTTCTCATTATCATGAGGTGTGTCAGCAGTAACCAGAAAATAAATAAGGGCAGTTGTAGTGCTTTGGCCAGTTCTGAAACCATGTTGTGTGGAGGACAGGAAGCAGTTATGAAGAAGATAGGGCATCAGCTGAAAGTGAATGCACTTTTCTAAGACCTTAGAGCTAGGGGAGAGGATAGCAATAGGCTGACAGTTGCAGATGTCTTTGTTTTTGCTCCCTTTATGAAGAGAAAGAATGTAGGCTTTCTTCCATAATTTGGGCACATAACATTCTTGAATGTATCTGTTAGGTAAGATACTTAAAGAGAATGCAATAGCCATGGGTACAATCTTTAGAAATGATGGGGATAAATTGTCAGGTGTATTAAAGCATGGTTTAAGTTTAAGAAGTAGTCTTTTAATAGTTGTGGTAAAAATGGGGTTGATAGCGAAATTAGGGATATAATGAGGGCTGGATTCAGGGATGGATGTGGTGGTAATAGAGCTGGGATGGTGGGGGAGGGTTTTGGTGGAGCAGTGTCACTTTTACTGTCTTTGTCATGAGGAAAGCTAGCATAATGTTGGTTATAGAGTTTATAAAGGGAGAGTTAAAGAGAGAGGCAATTTCATGAGGAGGTTTGTCAGGGTATGGACAAAGATTGTTTTTTGTGCCAGGGTTCAGGAGAGATGAGATGGAATTCCAGAATTTTTTGGAGTTTTGTTTATGGTTTATAGTTAGACTTCAGTTTTATCTAGTAAGAGTTTATGTCTTTATGCACTAGCTTTTTTACCTGATTACTGAGCTGTTTAAAGTGTACCAGGGTGTCCTGGATTTTGCTAGTTTGATATTGTTTCCATGTTTTATCTCTAAGGTACATCAGATTTTTGTGGTCTTGGTCAGCCAATGAATGTAGTTAGTTTTGATCCTTTTCGTGCGGAGAGGTGCAAGGCTATTTAGAGTGCCCTGGAATGTAGTATTGAAATAAAACAGCATTGTCTAGTGGGAGTGTTTTTAATATCTGCCAGTTAATATTTTTGAGGATATCAGTAAAAATTACAGGGTTGAAGTCAGTTAGGCTCCTTATTTATTTGCACTGTTGTTGAATTTGGAGGGCTAAGAGGGAACAGCAGATAAAGGTGGGGACGGTGGTCACTCAGTGTGTCTGAAAGAGTAATTGCTTCAGATATTTTATCTGGGTGGGAGATGAGAATCCAGTCTAGGGTGGATCCTGTGGTGTTATCCTTGTTTGGTCCCGTCGGGGTGTTTATGAGCTGAGTAACATTAAATAGATTAATATTAGAGGTATGGGAGTTGGAGATCAAGCTTAGCCAATTGGTATTTACATCACCTATAACAGTTTAGCTTTTAATGTTAGTAGAGATCCAGGCAAGAATTTCTTCTAATAGAGGGCTATTGTTTTCGGGGGGCCATGTAGAGAGCTATAATACAAAGATTTTTATAGTTGTTAATCTTTAGGAGAGTAATGGTAATTTTGGCATTTGCAAACTGTGGAATGGTATTTGTGTAGGGTACTACATTGATTGAGTCATGAAAGATTAGTGCTACTCCACCTCCTTTTTTGTTGGGCCTGTTGGATCTTATAGTTTGAAAGCCAGGGGAGAGAAATTCTTAGTCAATGATGTAGGGTTTTAACCACGTCTTGGTGATGACAATCATGTCTGGTTGATTATGAACAATTCATGCATGTAAATTAGAGATTTTTTTGCAAATACTTTGAATATTTATAGTTACCACGTAAATGGATTTGTGAGAGTTTGCACCAAGTGGAGGTGTGGACATATTAGTTGTAGTGGGGCCTGGGTTGAGGTGTATATCTCCTGATAACGGTAAAGTAGTGAAAGTAAATGTATAAGATAAAGACTGTTGTTATGCGGGAGAAATGGAGTTATGCTGTTGAAAGGATCTGGTAGTGTGGCTTGTGGGGGTTAGGAGAATCTTGTTTATGAGAGGGGTGATTTTTAGCTTGTATAGGAAGAGGGAGTTTATTTGATAAAGGTTAGGAGATATATATGTATGGCTTGTAAGGTTTGCAGAAAGAGAGGTAGATGTGGTAGAATAATGAGCTGAGAGAGAAATGGGGTTCAGGGCAGTGAAATGTAAAATGTAAGAGTGTGAGTGATTATGTAAGATTGGAGTTATGTGGGAATGAAAGTAAAAGGTGGATGTATAGGTAAGTGTGTAGAAATCTAGAGTAATTGGAGACTTTTGAAGTAGGTGTGTGGTGTAATAGTGATTTTGCAAAGCTGGGGAAATCATGCAGAAAGATATTGAGTGGGAGTTGAAAAAAGGGGACGTGTTTGGAAATGTGGAGGGAAAAGAAATGGTCAGGATTTGATGGAAACAGTAGGGGGAGGAGAAACTGGTGTACTAAGAGCTTAAGTGGGAGTTGGGGGAGGTGCTAGGAACTGTGGAATGAAAAGAAAAGATGTGGATTGGGTGGAACGCAGTAAGAGGAGGAGACAGTGATTGTTAAGTTTTGGAGCAGTGGGGGCAGGTGGAATCTGGGGGCAGGGTAGGGGACCAGAGTGAGCCTGAACAAAGTGAGGGTGAATGGAGCAAGTAGAACCACCAGGTAGACAGCAGAAACATAATCAGTGAAGCTGTAAGAACTAACAGGTAAAAGCAGGGTTATAGTAAAATGAAAAAGAGAGCAGAAACAGATAAACTAAAAACAAAAAGGGAAAGGAGTGTAAGGTAATGAGCTGCACTACTAAGCAGGTGTGTCCAGTACTTACAGAAATAAGCTAAGCTCTGTGAGGTAGGATAAGAACAGGAGAAGAATGTGGGGAAGGATGGCTAGGTAAAGAGGGAAGGGAAAAGAAGGGAAAGGAGTAAAGCAGGAGTTTGGCTTATGGTGAGCAAGACTCTTGTTTTAATACACAACAAATATGCTCCATATTTTTCTATCCACACAGCTACTCTGACTGCTTTCATACCTTTCATGCTATATGATACCTATCACACCTATTTCTCAATCTCCCACCTTATTGACACTGCCTATGTCACTTGCCAGCCATTCACTATCACTATTGCCTTTATCTTATTTTGGCTTATCCCCCCATCTCGTTTTCAGATATTTAATTCTTAACCCTTCTCCCAACCCATATAAGGTAAAATTTAAGTTTAATACTAACATACCTAAACCTTCACTATTGTATGCATACTGTAAAAGACCATATGATGATGTGATGTCCACCCAAACTCAGGTCACGACTGCCTCTTTTTTCCACCCACTCCCTCTTCTACTGTAACAACATCTACTAAAATTTTGAAAATCATATCCATGAATATTCAAAGTATAGTAAACAAAGTCTCTGAATTTCATTCCTGGATCACGCATTACTCCCCAGACATTTTTATTCTTACAGACACTTGGCTCAAACCATAAATAAAAAACTCTGAAAACCATCCCCCGGCTATACTATCATCCTCTCTGATAGATTAAATAACAAAGGTGGTGGTTTAGCAATCATGTTTTCTAACCATAACTCTGTCTCTCCTTCTTCTATTTTTCTATCTAAATTCCTCTCTGCTGAGATCTTTGTCTCTCATGGTAAATTAAATGAGCATTAAACACCATGTATAATTTCCGTATATACTCCCCCAGGAAATAACATCCCTCTTCAGGAAGACATCCTACTTTCTATGTCTAGTTCCATTTCTCATGAAGTAATTCTTGGTGATGTCAATATTAACTGGCAAACCTTCATATCAGACTGCCCTTCCATTAGTATCAATATATGTGGTTTCAAACAACTCATAACTTCCCATACTCACTTCAACAAAGTTAACACTAGGACGACTCTGGACTGGATCTCAAATTCAAACTTTTACACCTCACCAAAAACCCTCCCAGACTCTCTCAGTGAACACCATCCCACCTATGTTCAGAGACTAGCAACTCACCATATCAAACAGCACCTTTATAAAGACTGCCATAACCTCTCAAATTTCAATTCCAAGATCTTAAATGACATCCTCAATAACATTAATTGGTCCATCCTCTATTCCCTACCACTGGATAATGTTGTTCTAAAATTTAATACAATATTTCTTAACATTCTCAATAGCCTTGCTCATATTAGAAAAAAGAGAGTTAAATTAACCTAATCCCCCTGACTATACACTTCTAGTAGACAATTAATGCACAAGAGAGACAAAGCTTGGAGAAATTGGCAAAAATACAAATCTCGAGCTCACCTACAGACCTACAAACAAGTTCGAAACATGACAAAAAAAACAAGTTACTGCTGATGAGAAATATTATTACCTCAACCCACAGGATAACCAAAAACAGAACTCCCAAAAAGTTTAGTCCACTATCAAGCAAATATACCCTGGAACTCCTAGTATCCTTAACCCTTATCCAGATATCTCACTGTTAGAAACTGCTTCAAATTGTAACTCCCATTTTATAGACTCAGTAGCCACCCTCAACCAAAACTCCCTACAGAATCCTGCCACCCCTGACAAACTTCAAAGCTCTAACAATGCCATTTTTAACTTAAAATCTGTCTCTACGTCCTATATAAAAATTTTATTACACAAACCTAAGCCCTGCTCATCCTCTGTAGACAATCTACATATGAATATCTAATGACTGCTGTCCCCTCTATTGCCTACCCAATTTCAAGCTTGATCAATCTATCTGTTTGTGAGTCATATGTCCCATCTCTCTGGAAAAAATTTTCCATCATTCCTCTTCATAAAGGGGGAAACTCCACTGAAATAACAAACTTCAGACCGATTGTGATCTTGTCTCCTCTTTCCAAGATTTTAGAAAAATGTATCCGTAAACAACTTTTACAGTACTTACTCCAAGAAAATCTATTAACCTCTACCCAACATGGCTTTCACCTAGCTCATAGCACAACTGCCCTTGTTGCCTTTTTGGACCACGTCATTTTGAGAGATAACAATTTAGTTTCTTTCCTCTTTTTAGATCTCTCCCTAAAGCTTTCAATTCTTTTCAGCTTCCAAACTACTCTCAGAAATGTTTGCTTTATGCTTTTCCAGTAGAACAGTTAGTCATTTGGTTCTCTCTAGTTGCCTGTCTAACAGGTTACAATCAGTTAAATTGCTCTCTACTTGCTCATCAGTTAATACAAGTATCCCACAAGGCTCTGTACTTGGCCGTCTCAGTTTTAACAAATTTATAAATGATCTACATACATCCTCCCAAAAAGCTACACTTCTACAATATGCAGATGACTCCAGTCTCATTTGCTCATCTAATAGTCCCTCCCAGTTACAATCTATTACTCAGTAGGCTTTCAACTTTATTGAAAACTGGCTCAGTGACAATCAGCTATTCCTAAGTCCAAATAAAACAAAACTGCTATTATTTCTCCCCAAATCCCAAACACTCATAAAATACACCTTCAAAATATTCTCTTTCAACAATACTGAAATTGAAGTTGTACCTCACACCAAGTTACTTAGTGTCATAATAGATGAACAACTGAAATTTGATCATATTCAAAATTGCATATTCAAAAAAATAACACACCAAAAACTGGACATACTCTATAGATGAAAAAGATTACCCTAGCCAATACATACCTCCTTTCTTCACTGCTATATGCCTCACTCATTTTCCCTTAACATTCAGATCTCCCTAAGATCAAAGCATGAGCTTTACTACAACAGAGTGGCTAGATTTGCAGCCAGTCAGTAATACAACCCGCACCACTGCTCCGCCCTCAGATATTTAAACTGGCTTGAGGTACCTACTAACTCAAGTTCACCCAACTCCTCCTTGCTAATAAAATGGTATACGAATCCCCATCTGGCCCAGCAATGAGCACCATTCTTAATCATTACCTCTCTAATCGCCCTCTTTGTACATCTGAAAAAACACCTCCTTGAAATCCACAAACCGAAAAAAATCTGTCAGTTACTGCCTTATTTCTACTCAGCAGCCAAGGTCTGGAACAGTATTCCTACAAATATTAGAGCAATGCCCTGTAGTCACATATTCAAACAACCTCTAAAGGGATTTGTCCTTAACTCCTGGCTCTGTACATGCCCTACGCCAGGCTGACACCACCCATTACTCTTTACTTCTCTTCCTTTCTCTCCTCTCTCTTCTTTTTTTCTTTCCCTCTCCCTTCTTCCCTTTCTTTGCCTTGTTTTTCTTTTTTGTTCTTTCCTTTCCTCCTTTTTCTTATTAGCCAAATCACCAGTTACTTCTCTGATCGCTCCCTACCTTAATTCCAGTTTCTAATGTCCCCTAACTCAAAATCTCTTTCCTTTCTCTTAGTCTTTTGCCCATATTAACATCTTTACCATTGTAGGTGTTCAGTATCCTATGATTGTTGTTCAATATTCACTGTATGATTTTCTGATCTGACTTTATTTATCCTGTATGTCAATACTACTATTTGTTACTGCACTTCATGTGATAATATTATGTAGTTTAATTGAACTATGTATGCAGGAGCTTTTCTCCCCGAGCCTCCACTGAAATGGGATTCATTCCCAGTCAGACTTTCCTGGTAAAAAAATGCCAAATAAATAAAATTATATACACACATATTATATATATATATATATATATATATATATATATATACACACACACACACACACACACACACACACACACACACACATGGGTGTACTTTGAAACATTGAAGTATGCAAACATGTGGGTTCTTTCTTTTGGCCAGTTTTCAATCCGTCTTACCACATAAGGTTTGAATTTAAAGCATACATTTTTTTGTATGATGCCAGCATGGGGAATGGTGTTGATGGCCTTGGCCAGGCCCAGATATGTCACATGCATTGCATAGCCACAATCTACAGCCTCAGTAACTCTTTTAATGAAGTTTACCAGATTAAATATACAGGACTGATCCTTCACAAAGCCACACTTTTGAGAATCAAGTTTAGCAAAATTCTTGACACCATTGGCATATGAGGTCAGTTATACTATGTCCCTTTGCTTTGCAGATAAGACTTGTAAGGCTTATAGGTCCGTAGTTACCCATATCAATTGTACAGCCACCTTTATGGAGGGGTGTCACTGCTGCTGTGTGCCACTCATCAGGGAGAAAAAACAGTAAATGAACTTAATCAGTTTAAAGAGTGTGTCTGCAAGGGTATGTTTAACACTATTAATTAAGCAAGCAACCAGGGGTATTATCACATCACATGGAGGAAGCATTTGTGGTCTTGCTTAGCACATGCAGTAAATGATCTTTAGACATAATTAAGGGAGTAAGAGATTCAAACATTTCAGGGCTTAAGTTGGTACTAAATTTGTTTGCAAGGAAATAGGCAATGTCTTTTGTGTCAGCACAGTAGATGCCATTATGAATAAGTTCTGAGTAATGTTTGGTATTGTATTTTTAGTTTTCTAACATAGTGAAAGAAGGATTTATAATTATCGTTGCCTTCAGAGGCCATTTTAAACTTACGAGTTACTTTAGTGGACCTGATAGTGTTTTTCATTTTTTTGTATCAAGGGCTCTGGTCCATTACCCTGCCTAGGGCCCCATTTGACCATGATGCAGCTCTCATTATACTTGGTTCTGAAAGGGATTTCCAGCCCTCTGCATTTTTAATAAATTGGTGTTGATACCCTTAGCGAATCTTGCTGCTGTATTAAGGTCTTGGGAGATGCAGTCATAAATTAATTTTGATTCAGAGTAGGTTGAGACTGGCATGCTTGTAGTCCTTAAATTCAGTTGGGTTTGCTGAAGGAGCTTTGAATATTTCAAAGCAGAAGTTCACATGTTTATAGTTAGGCTTCACTCAGGAAGGAGATTCCGGATTCAAAGATGGCTACCATTCTGTAAACACCGCTGACCTGCAGCTCCTCAATAAACCTGAGAAAAATCTGTAACCTGAGTCGATACCAAGAGGTTTGAATGTCAAATTAAAGTAAAAAAAGATGCATCTACACTTAATTAATCTATAACCAGGAAAAAAAGTGGAAAAAAGGTCTTTATCTATCAGGATTCCAAGTGATTAGCTAGCTCTGAAGAGAGAAATAAACAAAGGACTGTCTGCATTCTTCATTTTACCTGTCAGCTTGGGGAAAGGAAAATGTCACAAGAAGGAAAAAGCATGGAAACAACTACTAGCAAAACAAAGCTGTCGGAATTACAGTCACCAGTAAAGGATGGGAGTGCGAAAAAACAAAGAATTACTAGACAGCAGGAACAACAGAAATCAGAGACTAGATCTAAAACTGATCAGCCACTGAACATGGACGATATCAAACATTCTTTATTGCCTGTAAAAGAAGCTTTAAAGGACCTGACTACTCAAATACAAACATTTGGAGTTTTATGTAATCAGTTGCTGCAGAGAATGGACAAAACAGAGGCTAGAATTTCAGAAACCGAGGACAAAATAGACTTGCTGGAGAAGAAAACAAAGGTACATGATGTGGAGTTACAAGCCATGCAAAGCAAACTTATTGATTTAGAAGCGAGGTCTAGAAGAAATAATATTATTATTAGAGGGGATCCCTGGAAACATTCAGTATGCAGAGCTAATACCAACTATAACACAAATACTTGAAGTTTTGTTAAATGATGCTGATGGAGTGAAACAAATTGTTATCGAAAGGGCACATAGAGCACTGAGAGAGGTACAAGCTTCTAATATGTCTAGACCTGTATATGCTAAGATATTGAACTTTCAAGATGTTAGCAAAATACTTTTTACTGCAAAAAAGAATGGTGGCTTTGTTATGTGGAAAAATAGTAAAATATTTCTGGCTCAGGATTTACCACTGCAAGTAAGGCAAGCTAGGCAGTCTTTATCTGCATACTGTAAATTTCTGATTGACAAGCAAATTAAATTCCAGATGAAATATCCTAATGTGCTTACATTTATGGTGGATGGGATTAAATATTCTGTTTCTACTAAAAACGAGGCAAAGGGAGTGTTTCTGAAGGTTTTAAAGTTTTACCTGCATCAGAGGGCTGAAAGAAACTTCCGTTGAGACTGGCATGCTCCTGAGGTCAGATCCAGTATCTACTATACTTTGAGGCTTAGGTAATCCTTTGTTCCCTGCTTAAGTTGTTTAGGCCTCTGTAAAAGCAATAAAACTGTTTGTTTGCGATAATCCGAGGGTCTGCTGGCCGTTTTCCGAACTTTTATGACCTCTACGAACTTTTTTCGTCGAGTGGTAAACAGGAAATCTCTTGAATGCAGCTGAGAGTGTGGATTTCGATGTAACACTTCCTGTGGTCCGGCTGCGGTCCCCCATCGTGAGTATTACTGATGGTTTCCTGGTTTGAGAAGCTGAAAAGAACTGACATAATGTGTTAATGTTTTTTTAACAAGTAAATAACATTAGAATATGTACGTGAAGCATATAATAACATCTGTTTTCCTGTTTTTTTTCCCCTTATGTTTATAGTGTTGAACCAAATTATATTTTTATAATATCTGCAGTGGGTGCAAGGTATAGCACTATATATATGAATATAAATAGGTAAATAGTGGCTATTGGGTGGTGTTAATTAGACAACTAATGTCAGTATAGTTAGGAACTAAAGCATGCAATTGCAAAACTTGATAATTGGTAGTTGCAGGCACTGTGTATGGTACAGAATTATAATGTGGGATGCATTTATTTTTTTCTGTCTGTGTGGGTTTTTTTTTTTTTGTTTTAGTTTGTTTCTTTTTTCTTTTTTCTCTCTCTCAATAAAAGTGGTATATAAATAATGATTGTACCAAAAGAGGTATTTGGGGTAGGTATAAGTAGCTAGTTAATATATTAATTTTTTTCTTTAAATGGTAATAATACCTTACAATAGAGATTTGCTTAATTAATAGTTGGAACATAAGCTGTAGAGCAATAGCAGTGTTTGTTAGGGAATGTTTAGTTTAGACTTTGTAGTAGCTAAGTTAGAATATATAGGTTGTAAGTTTAGGAAATGTTTTAAGTTTTATTACATAAAGCTTTTAAATATGTTTGTGTTTTTAACCTTGTTCATGTTTTTTTACATTCCAGACCTATATAAGTCCTGGTCCATAGGTGAAGTGGGTAGGCACTGGCTGGGGACGGGATGTAGGAAATGCTTCCAGATTATGTTTAGTATGCAGTTAATACATATCCATTGGATAATTTCCCTTTTATACTATTATTGGATAATTAGACCTGTCAATGTGGGAATTAGACTCATGAAACGTTAAAGGGCTCCAGAACTTGAAGAAGAGGAAGCTGTTACTACACATATTGCTACAGGACAAAGCACTGTTTGCATTTTTACAAGAAACACACTTGTTAAATGATCAGTGGGATGATATTAGGAAAACGGACTGGATTAGAGCGGTAGTGGCATCAGAAGGTAAGACAAACAGTGCTGGAATAGCTATAATTATTAAAATGCAATACAAAGACAAGATTTTAGACTCTAAAGTGGATCAAAATGGGCGATGGTGTTATGTTATTTTATCGGATAATGCGTTTGATAAACCTCTTTTACTTTTGAATATATATGCACCATGTAATGACCAACAAAGTTTCCTAACATCATTATATCCAATCTTAACACAGTATGATGGTTATTATTTTATTGTGGGTGGGGATTGGAATACCTATCAAAATCCAAAGTTGGATAGGTCTTGTCCACAAAGAGCATTTAATAAGCAGGCCGGGATAGCATTAAATGACTTCAAGGAAGATTTTCAATTATATGACCCCTTTTGTTATGCACATAATATTAATAATGCAATTAAGTATACCTTCTATTCACCATGCCACAAAATGTGGTCTAGGAAAGACTTTTTCTTGATATCCAAAGCATTAATTAATTTGGAACCAGTAGTGGTTATACATACTCGATATCTATCGGATCACTCAAAAATTTCGTTAAGGTTTTCTAAAGATTTAAAAGATACAAGAATGCATAGAGGTTATAACTGGTCACTTAATCCAAATCTGTTAAATAAAAAGGATATAATAGATGGAATTGTAAAATATCTGAAAGGTTTAACAGATAGGATGAAGCTTCAGGAACATACTCCTGATATTGAATGGGCAGCAGCTAAATCTCAAATTAGAGGATTTATTTTGCAAAAAGCCTCATATTATAAGAAAAGGCAAAACAATGATATTCAAAATTAGAAACAAAAGTGAAGCTACTCGAGAAAGAACTGATTCAGAATTTTAATGCTCAAACAGAGAAGGAAATGTTCAAATGTCAAAGGGATCTCTTCTTGCTGTATAATAGTAGAGTAACACTTCAGGAGCATAGGTGTTTAGTGAAATATGCCAATAATGTTCAAATACCGTCAAAAGCATTGGCAAGGATTATAAATCAATCGAAAACAACAGTACATATTTCGGAAATACAATGCAATGACACAGTGTATTCTAAAACTGAGGATATTATTGATATTTTCGAAAAAATCTATACCAAGGTTTATGAGGGTCAAATTGATAGGTCTATACATAAACAGAATAAAAGATTCTTGCAAAAAATTAATTTTCCAAAATTAGAAGAGAGTCTGCAAGGTGATCTGATTAAACCCATATCTTCAGAGGAAATAGTATATGTAATTCATCATATGAAAGTACATAAGTCACCAGGTCCTGATGGTTTGACAGTTGAATTTTATAAAGAGTTTGCTGATAGTTTTGGTAAAATATTGTCTCATGTATTTAACTACATAATCAGAAATAAAATTAGTGACCCTCACCTTAATGCGTCAAAAACAATCTTTATACATAAAGCTAATTCAGACCCCCAAAGCCCGGATAATTATAGGCCAATAGCATTAATAAATGTGGATATGAAAATTCTCACTACCGTTATAGCATGTAGATTAAAAAAGCTTATGATCCATTTAATATCTAAGGAACAGGCTGGATTTATGGCAACTAGACAAACTAGTGATAACACACTTACACTACATAATATGATGAGAATCCGCCACATAACGCAAGCACTCAGGTCTCTCAACAGCAGGTACAAGTACGACTCAGTCATTGTCCACGCTGGTGTCAACGACCTGAGACGTACCTCCTTGGACTACATGAAAAGAGACATTGAGGAGCTCTCTGATTATGTAGCCCAGGCAGGTATGACCCTGACCTTGAGCAGTATCCTACCTTCACCTAGAATGATGCCACAATACAGTGATAAGATGATCAGCTTTAATAATTGGCTTAAATTCTGGTGTCATTCAAAGGGATCAATGTCTGTCTGCCTGGGATGACATGCTGGACAAGCCATGCTGCTTCACAAGGGCGGCTTGCACCTGTCACCCCTAGGCTTCGGATATTGGCAAAGGCTCTTGCCACCCCCATAGTGCCTTTTTTAGGCAAGGCTCAAATTCTAAACCTACCACCCTAGAACACAAAAAAGGAAAAAAACTAAGGGTAATGCTGCTCAATGCCAGAAGTCTCAATCTCAAGATGCATGCACTCGAGGCCCTTCTCAGTATGGAGAACATCGATGTCTGTGCTGTGACAGAAACCTGGTTCAAGGCTCCTGAGAGCACCCCAGCACTATCAGGTTTCACCTCATGTTCCGGCCCCAAAATCCGGACAACACCAAGAAAGGAGGGGGGGTGTCCATATTCATAAAGGACACCCACACCTCAAGGTTGGTGGCAACGCACGATGCATCGGAGACCATCCAGGTGCAATTAACCATAGGCAAGACTGCTCTGCAATTTGTAGCATGTTACAGGCCACCCTCTCAAACCCAGGAACCTCACATGGCCTTCCTGAAAACATTGGAGGGGATAAATGTATCTCCAAACACCATCATACTAGGTGACTTCAACTACCCTAATATAGACTGGGAACACTACTCAAGCCCAAACACTCTAGCCCAAAGGTTCCTGGAGTTCATAAACTCAAATGCCATGGAACAACTAGTCACCATCCCACAAGAGGAGAAAACATACTTGATTTCATCATCATGAACATGGGATCACAATGTTCAACACCGGAAGTATACCCCTCACTGGTGAGATCAGATCATAAACTAATCTCGCTGGAGGTCCTCATCCGCCCCACCTGAAATAAAAAGACCACAGTGAAAAACTTCTCAAAAGCCGACTTCACACTTCTAAAAACTAGTGTGGTCTCCTTTAAGGCCCCTGAGCCAGTGGTAAACATTACTCAAACCGCTGAATCACTTACAAATGCCTTCTACCAGCACCTACAAGACTGCATGGATCAGGCAATCCCAAACAAAACTAAGACTCTTTGTACCAAAGGCAAGCGTCCAGTCTGGTGGACCCCAGCCATAAACAAGCTCTACAACAAAGGAGGAAGCTACTACAAGATAGAGCAAAATCCTTGAAAGGTAAGACACCTTTGATCATTATAAGTAAAAAACTAAGAGCTCTCATAAAATCATCCAAGGCAAATTTTGAGAGAAAAATCGCCAAGGACTCAAAAGACAATCATAAGGCCTTCTTTAGCTATGTTAGTAACCTAGGAGGAAACTCCCAGATATGCTCAGAATTAGTTCAAAATGATGTGAAGATTACTGAACCTACACACATTGCCAACATACTGGCTGACAGGTTCAGTGAAAACTTCTAACCACAAAAGGAGAGATATCTATACCAGAGGATTGTAGCCCCCCAAACATCTCCAACGCCCAGGTGAGAACTGCTCTCTCCAAAGCAAAAAACACAGCATCCATGGGACCGGATGGTGTCCCCGGCTGTGTGCTCCATGAACTCAATGAGGAATTAAACCCGTGGTTAGGACAGCTGTTTAATCTTAGCCTCACCTCAGGATACATACCCAAGGAGTGGCGCACGGCAACTGTGGTCCCACTTCACAAGGGCGGTGCCTCCACCGACCCTGGAAATTACCGTCCCATTAGCTTGACAAGCCTTATCTGCAAAGCCATGGAGAGGATCATAATGGAACTCATAAATAAAGACATAGGGAACTTGCAGACTTTGGATCCAACCCAGTTTGGCTTTGTCAAAGGTAGATCATGCCTTTTAAACTTGGTTGACTTTTTGAGACAGTCACCAAGGCCATTGATGAGGAAAGGCAGTCCATATAGCCTACCTCGACCTGGCAAAGGCCTTGACACAATACCCACTCAGGTATCATCGAAAAACTCATCAGCTTGAATGTAAACCCATACATCACAAGATGGGTTGCAAACTGGCTAAGTGACAGAACCCACAGGGTCAGAGTTGCTGGAGCCATGTCAGACTCAAAGCCTGTCACAAGTAGTGTCCCACAGGGCTCAGTCCTGGGTCCATTCTTGTTCGGCATCTACTTTTCTGAAGTACAAGCAAACACAAGAGGGTTATGGCTGACAAAGTTTGCAGATGACTGCAAACTGGGCGCCATAGTCAAAAACACATCTGACACAGATATCTTTCAGAAGGGCCTCACAGAAATGGATAACTGGTGCCAGAGCCATGGCCTAAAGTTAAACGCCAAGAAATGCATAGTCATACCCTTGGGAAAAACAAGGTTACCCCTAGCTACCATATAGGTGGCAATCCACTGAGCACAGAAGAAGTCATCAGGGATCTGGGGACCCAGGTTGACAGTAGCCTTTTGTTTGACACTCATGTTGCTAAAGTAGTTAGGAAAACCTTCTACATTGCCCACCTGATCATGAAGGGATTCACATCTAGATCAAGGGAGGTCATCGTCCCCTGTACTCATCACTCATTAAACCTATGCTTGAGTACAATGCCCCATTCGAAGTGTATCTGACCCGACACCTGCAGCAGCTGGAAAGGCCCCAAAAGTTCCTCACCAAAAGGATAAAGGGTCTCAAAAATATGTCTTATGCTGCCCGACTGAAAGAACTCCAGCTCTATTCAGTCTCATACCGCTTGCTCAGAGGTGACCTGTGCCTGACATATAAGGCCATGTCAAACCCAGATTTGATGAATATGCTTCACCTCAAAAATCTAGATCCCTCAGAACCACAAGGGCGGGAGACTTAAACCTTGACACGGTTATTAATAGAACGTGCTGGAGGGACAGATTCATTACCCAGACACTCCCTATGCTGTGGAACAAAATCCCGGTACATGTGAGGCAGAGCACCTCGCTGGCCTTGTTCAAGAGGAATCTTGACCAATGGATGGGAGATCGCAGATATACCCCAGGGATTACTTCAGTGTCACTGCTTGACAGAGGCACAGCAAAATAATAGGCATAGTTTTATTCAAACTAAAGGGGTGGCGAAAGCCACATAACTATGGGCTAGGCTTATAAATGCCCTTGAGCAGATAGCCTAGTATGAACCTATGAACCTGTGAACCTATGCTAAACAAAACAACTCTAATATTTATGCCCTTATAATAGATGCTCAGAAAGCATTTGATAGAGTGGATATAAACTTTTTGTTTGATGTGTTGCCTTATTTCAATATGCCACAGGAATTTATTCAGATACTGCAAATATTATATAGTAATCCGTATACTACGTTATATATTAATAGGAGTTATTCTAAAAGAATACAGATTAAAAATGGTACACGGCAGGGTTGCCCTTTGTGCCCCTTATTGTTTAACCTTTATTTAGAACCTCTATTTTTATATATTAAGCAAAATTTGTATCATAATGCACCAATACTTTATAGGAATAAATTAGAAATGTCGGCATTTGCTGATGATCTTATTATTTATTGTACAACCCCAATTTCTGATAGTGAAAAGATATTAAATGTTATAACAATTTTCAGAAGTCTCTAATTATAAAATTAATTTGGAGAAAACTAGTATTTTCCGTTAAGAACCCTAAACCTTTTTCATTAATGTCCCTGTTGGGAAGATATCATGTAAAGAAAATATCAAATATTTGGGTATTAGCTTCTCTACGGATAATAAGGACTTTTATAGTAATAATATTAAGCAGTATGGGAACTAATAGTAGCTGATTGTGGCAGATGGAGGAATTTAAGACTACGGTATTGGCAAAAGTATCAATAGTGAAAATGAATATATTACCACAATGTTATATATCTTTAGGTCTGCTCAAGTATCAATTACAAAGACAGTTTTTAAACAAATTCATAAAGATCTAGCTAAATTTATTTGGGAGTCAAAGAAAACTAGAATATCATATGAGAAATTAATGACCCCGAAGAGTAGAGGAGGACTTGAGTTACCGAATTTTGAAGTATACTATTTAATTGTGAACGCCAACAGGTGTTTAAGAATTGCTAATTACGAGGTAATTAATACAAAGTGGATACCAACTTGGGTGGTCTTGAATTACAAGCATATTCTAGATCGGAACATAAATCCTAAAGCTTTACCCTTTTTGGATAAAAATAGTTTGATAAAGTATGGGATTATGGACCACTTAAAAACATATGTGTCATTTTTGCAAAATTTATTCCAATCAGTAGACTTGTTGCAATATATGATGGTTTTCAGCCTTTCCATAGGAATCCCAATTTTAAACTAAATAATCAGTTGATTGATCTTAGTAAATTCCCATTAATAGTTAATTTGACTCTGATTGATGTTTTTAATAAATTTAATTTATCGGCTTATGAAGTTAGGCAGGAATTGAATCTTCCTAAGAGTTATATGGTTGTCATGAGACAAATCAGAGAACTTGCTCTGAGTCATTTTGAAAACTTTAAACTGGTAGTTGGAATTGTGGATAAATGCTCTGAATTGTGGCAGGCTCTCCAACAGGAGGTCAAATTTATAACAACAACAAATAAATTAATTAAAGATTTAAAATTCCAGGATAAAATTCTGTTGTCAGGGTATTGGGTAAACAAAATGACAGTAGCAGATAATCAGGTATTAAAAGCAATTGATTTAACAATAAAATCGGTCTCTTTTCAAAAGTTGATGTATACAGTTGATTATTTGGAATAATGCTTATTATACTGTCTTAGGTTACATAAATTTAATCCTAGGAATTCTCCAACTTGTCCATATTGCACAAATCAAACAGTGGATCTTCTTCATATGTTCTGGAGCTGCAAGTGTATATATAAACTTTGGAACTCTCTTAGAACACAACTACAAAAGATGGGTTATCAAAGTTCAACGTTATCATGGGAATTTATGATTCTACATGTTCCTCCAAGAGAGCTCTCTAGGTCACAAACTATAATATGTATGAATATTTTTTGTTGATGAAGTTATATATAGCTACAAATTGGTTAGAACCAGATAAGACATCATGGGATAATTTCAAGCTTGTGGCTATAAAGCATATATTAGCACATAAATTACTCCTGAAGCAAAGTAACAAAAATATTAATAACCCGAAAATATGGGAAAAGGTTTTTAACATTATATTAGCATAATACTGTTATTAGGAATATATTAAAGTTTGGATGTATATGTGGAGGAAACAATGTTTTGAAAATATGTATGATATGTATGGACGCAAAGTACTTCTACAAATGTTTTGGCTTTGTTTTTTTTTCCCTGGTGTCTTCTTTTTTGGAATAATGATGATTTTTATATGGAAGCATTTCATGTAGATATTGTATATAGTTTTGATAGTAATAGTAGTGAATTATGTGTGTGATTTTATTGTATTTTGAAAATATATATCAATAAAAATTTATTATGGAAAAAAAAAAAGGAAGGAGATTCCAGAGGAATATTATGCCAGGCAGCCGTATTAGCAAGAATCAGATCCTTAATAGGTTTATTAACCAACTGCTCAACAGAATTTTTATTTACTAAGTCTAGGAGTATTTTGCACGTATCCTATATTGGAAGTATAGGTGCCCCAGTTTATTGAAGGGATTGTTAAAGTCACCCAAAATAAGGAAGTCTTTGCTAATAGAAAGATCATTTAAAACACTGAGGAATCTTACATAGTCATCATGAGACAAAGAAGATGTCCTGTAAAAAGTTATTATTTGAGAACTAATCCTATCTGGAGAGATATGTAGTTCACTGAGTACAGTTTGTGAGTCTCTAGGGATCTGCCTAGTTGTAATATGTTCCCTGACAAAGATGGAGACCCACCACAGTTGCCATTGGATATGAAGGCATCAAAACAAAACAACAGCATAGAAATCCGAGTGCTTAGTACATTTTTATTTCTGCAGTTGGTTATGCTTTTTTTGTTTTTGAGTGGTTCTGAATGAATGAAAAGACCAAAGCCCTGGTACAGAGGGACTACTCTCTTTACATTTAAACCAAGTTCCAGTAACTGTACAGACATGCATGTTTTCCAAATGCAGGATTCCCTCAAGCTTAGGCTATTTATTGTTTAGACTTCCGACATTGAGGAGAGACATCTTAATATGACCTGATTTCAGGACTGAAAATTTAGTAATGCTGGAATCATAAACTGGATTCTGTTTAAAAAGGCAGTGGGAGGCAGCAAGTGCTAAGCTTGTACACAATAGATCCCCCATAGAATGACACTAGCTTTCACCGATTATGGAAGCCAATTATCTTTTCACTATGTCTAGGCATCATTCAAGGTAAAGAAAAGATTCCACTTAGGACTAGTATCTTACCTTAACAAGCAGGGAAAGTTCTGACATATTTCTCTTGCATATCCATCATCATCATCTACCTCCTTTTTTCCTTTTTCTACATGGGGTCTGGGTGTTGCGTCAACTGTCTCCATCTCTCTTGATTCAATGCCACTATCCTACCTTCTTTGACAGTCATTCCTGACTGTCACAGGTCTTCTCTCACACAATCCATCCATCTCTTTGCTGGATGTTGTTTCTTCATCTTCTTCCCATGTCTCCCAAATCTTTTTCACCAAATTATCTTCTGTTTTCATGTACATTTGCCAAACCACTGATCTTATCTATAACTGGAGCAACTTTAGCTTCTGCTCTGATGTCATTATTTGTTCATCTGTCCCTCAGTGTCCCTCAGTGGACATCATACCACCTGTTCTGGGCACTTCATTTCCATCACCTCTAGCTTCCTCAGCTGCTCTGCCTTCACTGCTCAATGTTTTGTACCTTACGTGTCAGCTTCTTTAGCATTCTTCTGTCACACACTAACCCTGACACTCTGTGCCAGTTGGCTGCAGCCCCTTTGAATCTAGCATTGATGTTCTCATTCAGACTTCTTTTCTCCTCAGCCAACCCTCCTAAATACTTGAAACTGTTAACCCAATCCACTTTTTTCCCATCTATCTCACTTTTAACTTTGTCTGACCCCCCATTTCCTTCCATGATAATTTTCCTGTCTGTGATCAGTTTCATCCTGTGCACTTTAAGTTTTGCATTCCATTCACCCATCATTTGCTGACACGCTTGTTCAGTTTGCTTGTAATGCCATATCATCTGCACACAGTAACTTTGTTGATCTGTACCCTCTGACCATTTTTTAATGTAGTCCATCACCAGAGCATTGGGCTCAGAGATGAACCCCAATGCAAACTCAGACCCAATTGAGAAACCTTCTGTGAGTCCAAACACTGTTCAAAGTTGTGTCACTGGGTCCTTGTACATATCCTGCACTAATTAAGCCAATGTTTATAGGACTATGAATGATTCCAGGACTGCTTGGATCATTTCTTAGGACCTTGTCTAGGAATGTTCAGTTGAACTATTTCCTCATCTCTATTTTCTACTGAGCTATATCTGTTTCACTGCAAACATTAGGCTGACCATGCTACATCCTGATCTGAATCCTGCTTGTCCCCCATGTTACTTTCTGTTACTCTGCATATTCAGTTTTTCAGTCACCCTTTCCAGAACTTTCATTCAGTGTGATGTGGATTTGATGAATTTATACTGCCCACAATTGCCAATGCCCCCTTTTTTCTTGTACACTGGCACTAGAATGCTTATTCTATTGTCATCTGGGATACACGTTTCTCTCTATAATGCTAAAAGTAACTTCTGGAGCTATTTTTCACCTAACTCAGCCAACATCTTAACAATATAGATACGAGCAGGGGTTGCTTTATTTACATTATTCATTATTTTATATTTCTTTACACTATTTTCACACTCATATTTATAACATATATCGTGTCATTTCATTCCGTTTTTTCTAAACATTATGTTATAATATTCACAGAAAACAATTATTTCCATTGTTATCATTTCAAGAAAAAAAACATAAAAACAGATTTTTCTAAACCGTCAACTATTATTTTAATTCTTTATCCCCATACTTTCCTCTACAACTATCTTTTTATTTCATATATCAGATCTTTATCATCTGTATCATAAAATAACAAATCACATCTTTTGTTCTCTAATCTCCAGACTGCCACAAGCACTATACTGTTCACATCTCAATTTCTCATTTTTATTTTCTCACATCTTCCATATAATATTATATCTATTGTTATAGCTTTAAATCTTTCCCATTCATATTCATTTTTAAAACTTCTCCAAAACTCTTCCCTTTCTTTTATTCCTTCTAAAAAATAAAACAAAAAATAGGGAATGTTGCCAGCGTCATTGCCAAATTTCAAATACTCAGTGTGAATATGACCTTGGGTCTTCCCTTAAAAGCAATGATTGGCCTAATGTGCCCAACAAAATGTAAACAAACAAATAAATACCTGTTTCACCTAGTATGAGACTGCTGCTTTCCCTGACTTGATTTCCTTAGTGCTATTCTTACTATTTCTAGGGTGTGCTCCTCTTTCTCATTTGTTGTTGGCTGTACCTGGGCCAGTACAGCTTCTGTGTTCTTTTTTCATTCGGAAGCTACTGGAAGTACTCCATCCATTTGCATTTGATATCTTGTGGTCTGGTGAGCAGGTTGCTATTAGTAAGCCTTAAGAAAAGTGTCTAATGACTGTGTTCTTTTTCTTTCTGTCTTTGCCTTGCAAACTGCTAAGAGTTTCTTTGTGTCATCTGCTGAATCACTTTTCAGAAGCTGAAAGAGGGTCTATGAAGCTCTGTTATTGCTCATGTGATCTCTTTGTTAGCTAAGAATTATTCCTTCTTAACCTCATCTGTCTTTTCTATCTTGCACCTTTTTTCTGCACTCCTTCTATCTTTTGAAAACTTCCTGGACCTCCTGGCAGAGGCAGACAGTAATGCCTAAACTAACATATACCCCAAAATAACCTCTAAAAACTTCCTAACTAACATAAATCCCCACTACAAAAAAACACCTATGATACATAAGAACACATTTGGGTTGGTTGCATGGCTAGGCTTATAAAGGCTCTGGTAGTCATTAGCCTAGTATATACCTATGAACTATGAACCTATCCCACCACCAGCTTTCCTTATGTACTTTATTGCCATACCTAGCTTTGCTGCTCAGCAGTTCTAACACTGACATTCTTCTTCATCTCCACCTACTTCCTCTTCTTTCAGAGGTGTTAGAACCATGAGTAGTTCCTAGAACTGTTGTGCATTCACAACACTTAATTTCCAAGTCTGCATCCTGATCTTTGTTGACCCTAGGGCCTTCTCTGACAACTTGTTGCAGCTGACTGTGGCCACCTGTTGTTTATTCTGTGGACAGCTGTTTCACTAGGGCAGATTCAGAGTCTCTGATTCTAGCCCAGTGTCCTTTCCTTACTAGGAGGAAGTCTACTTGAGTTGCATGTTGGCCATTCTTGTATGTGATCTTGTGATTGACTCTCTTGCTGAACCATGTGTTGGCCACCATCAAGCAATTTGCTACACAAAAGACGAGAATGTCCATTCCTTCCTCAAATTCTGCTCTGGCCTATCTGCTTGGATGTGTGCATTCAGGTCTCCCATTATCAATACCAGCTTATGTTGTCCTGTTGTATTTAGTAGGTCATGCAATTGCCACCTGAATGCAGTCTTTTCCTCACTATCTCAACCTTGTTGTGGGGCATAGGCTGAAATTATTAATACTGTCCTATCGTTACACTGGCAACTGATTGTTATGACTCTGTCACTAATTCTGATGACATCCATCATTGTTCTCTTCCTGACTTCCCAGCACACTTCTGGTCAGTCCTCTCCAAGTTGTAGATTCTGGATCCCAAGCCAAGTGGCTTTACTGTACTGCCTTTCCATCTTGTGTCCAGTACATACAGGATATCCAGCCTCTCCTTACCATCATGCCGTCCACTTCTAAGCTATGTCCTGTCAGTAAACCTATACTGAAGGTAGCACCCCTTAGTTCATGTTTGGCAGGTTGGTTAGTTTTAGGTTTCATTTAACAGAGTTAACCCAGGTAACCCAAGCTGGGCAACTGGCCACTGACTGTCCAGTAGCTTATTAATTAAGAGCTGCTGAACTTTATGGAAGACATACACTGGCCAATAGAGGCACACAAACGTCTCCAAGTGAGCATGGATCCCTGGTGCATATCAAATTCTCAACCCAGTTATCACCAGTGTATACCATGCCCATTTTTGCTAACATTAGTCAATATGACCAAATTACTTAGAATGAAGTGTTACACTGTTTAGTGGCTATCCCTAGCATGGTGGGCAGCCTGCAATCCATGTTCTTCTATCTTGATATACTGTGCATCACAGTTGATACCTAAAATGGTTAGTCTATACATTGCCCCTTGTAGGCACTACCTAGAGTCTGTACTGTTGCCCATGACATTCACTTTTGGGTGAGTTTGAGGTGGAAACACTTAGCATATTTTTGGGAGGTGGGAGGAACTCCAGGGAAACACAGGGAGGAGATGCAAACTCCACACAGGCATTGAGTAGAGGTCAGGATCAAACCTTGTACCTAATGCACGGGAAGCAAACACCTTAACTATTATGTCTCTGGGTTTTACTTCTTAAGTCAGTCATCCCCACATGTAACACTTCCATGTCGTAGACACATTTGTCAAGAGTTAGGGTCCTTAGGGCCCTTATAATGTCAGAGCTCCTAGTGCCAGAAAGACAACTCATTGTACCTTGTCCAGCTTTGAGAGTGATGAGTCCGTGTGCATTACAATAGAGTCACCTATTGCTAAAACATTTTTGTTGTTGCTGTAGTTTAAAGTGATAGAATGTTTTGTTGTTTGTGAATCTTTATGGGAGGTATGCATGAGATGGATGAGCTGCCTGATTTTTGCGGAGACTTAAGCTTATTCCTAGGAGGCTCTGGGTATGGTTACCTTACAACCTAAGCATAGGACACTTTTGGTGGAATTAGAGAGGGATTGCGCTGGAGATGTATTAAGCTGACAGAAAAAGTTGATATGTGAGAGAGAAGCCACAATATTAATTAGATATTTGCATCTCTTATAAATGGAATTACTAGTGTGGAGCATACGTTCATTATCTGTGAGCATAAGACAGCTAGTACGCTGCCTTAGGACATTTAGTGCTAAAATACTGGCAACAGAGGAGGAACTAGTCTAGCAGGTTGGCATTCAGTCTTGTCCAGTGCTTAAGTGTTTAGATGATTAAAGAAAATGCAGCACTAAGCAGGTAAGACTATAAGAAAGAGGGCATCTCAAGCTTTAACGGTCAAAGGAAGGAACTTCCCCGTTTGATACACCAGTGCTCAGTAGTACGAGCAGATAAGATGAAATCAGTAGGAGAAAAGATGAAACCAGTAGGAGCTATCAAAGTTAAATCTATAGTAAGGGCATGCAACTCAAGAGCCACTAAGATTAAACAAGCAGACGGATTGGCTTGGTAGACACTAAGTATTCTGGCTCTATGGAATACAGTGGCAGGAAAATTTTATTTAAACAGCTTAAGGGTGACTCTTTGCAAACTGATACTTATGTGCTTATTAACAAGTGCCAATAAATATGAGAGTGAGGGAATTATGTGGTCAAATTATCAACAAGAACAGGGTGGGAGGGTGGAAAAAATTCTAAAACACTTAGTTCTATTGCTGAATGATTGAGTGCATGTCAGTCAACAAAATGATACACTAATCAGGAGCTGACATACCAAAACAAAATAAATCTACACTCAAAGCCATTAAAACATTTAGTCTCTCCTGCAACCCTCTCATACTTCTTAACTGTCCAGATTTTCACATAATGTCCAGATTTCTGCCTCATATTTTTGGTCTGTTTCTCATAACATTTGTGTTTTTTCTGGCAAATCACGGAGAATTGAAGTCACTAAATAATGCCATACATTTGAGTTTCACACTTGTTTTATACTTCATATCCTTCAGAAAATGCATCACAACACAAATACAAGTATTTTAGCAACTTTGTAAGTTTAGAAGAACAATGTTTAAATTCTGTCGGTGCTTTTGGGCCTTTATCCCCTCCATTATCTTATTCTTTGCCCAGGTTTCTTGCACTAAAAGGGTGAGCGGTAAGAACCCCCTACAATAACACATGCTAACTTTAAGACCACACACTAGTACAGGTAAGGGAAAACAATCCTTGCTGCACTTTTCTGTTATTACAGAGAAGTACATTTCCATAAAACTGACACCAAGCAGCCTAAAACACATCCCACACCCCAGATTTCAATATCCATGTACCCACCAAACGTCAGTGCAATTAGCTTGTCTCCATCATATGGAGGGATGGACCCCTGACTGTGATCCAATTGAATGGGGTTTGATCAGTGGCCGTGGTACTCATAGAGCCATGCAGGGATGGAGAGAAGTGTATGAGCATGACTGGCTCATCTCCTCTAAGGGGAGGGAGAACTGTAGGTAACCGAGGAGCACATAGGGAAGTGTAATTTTCCTGGTGGAAACCAAGAAAAACACCACCCATGCCTCAGGGTTGGGAGTGAGGCTGCTGGGCATGCTTCTTGTGTAATTCAGAGACAACAAGCATAGTCAGTCCACTGCATATCCCCTTTCCTCTGCTTAGCTGAATAACTGGGGAGGTAGGACCCTAAGTCAAAAGCCCTCAAACCACACACTGCCTTAATGACAACCCCTTTTGGTTGACTCTAACCCTTAGCAAGGAGGGAACAAATGGTTTGACTGACCTAGGGTGCCTGATGAACAGCAGGTACTTTAGGTAAAGTATGCCCAAAAACTGATAGCAATGCAACCATACCATAATTACACTTTTATAAGAGAACACATAGAATAATTACCTATATATTATAGACAAATATGATCAAACTGCACGCTTCCCATCAGAAGCATGTCTTGATGCAATGGAGTTATCCATGTATATCTATCTATCTATCTATCTATCTATCTATCTATCTATCTATCTATCTATCTATCTATTTCTCTCTCTCTCTCTCTGTACACAATATTATGCATGCACCGAGCATCCATCTTGGTGCATGCAAAAACCTTAAAACAAAATTAAAAAGAAAACATCATTTTTGCAGGGGAGCAAACCACCCCTGCACCCCCCCATGAGGGGGTGCCTTCCACACCCTTTTCAATATTATATATTATAACTCCGAGGTTGCAAATTTCTCAAGACAAGGGCAACTTCCCCAACTCTGAGAATTGTCCAGTCTGCTATTTCAGATAACAGGTGTCAAATATCAGTTTAGTCAACCAAATTGTGTTGGCTAAACAGGTGTCGACTAAAGTGTTGTTTGACAAAAGTGGAGCCTTCCATATAATATATATATATATATATATATATATATATATATATATATATATATATATATATATAGATATATGTATGTGTTTGTGTGTGTGTGTGTGTGTGTGTGTGTGTGTGTGTGTGTGTGTGTGTGTGTGTGTGTGTGTCTGTGTGTGTGTGTGCGTGTGTGTGTGTGTGTGTGCATATATATATATCTATATATATATATATATATATATATATATATATATATATGGTTTCACTCCATAATCTCGAATTACTTAAATCCCGAATTTCATTAACTCGAGACTATATAGTCAAACCATGCACAATACCGAAATCCACAATCCCAAATCACAAAATCACAAACATATATACACCATACACCACATAACATAAACACCATTCCACCCACACCACACAAACCACACAACCCTACACTACATATAAGCAGGGGGGCAAGTCCACCTGCACCCCCCTACTTATATATACCAACTCCGAGGTCGCACATAACATAAAAAAAAAAACCTCACACTACGCCATCCTCCACTCGCTCGCACACAAATACACATCACACATACACAAACACCAACAAATCCAACACTCACACTTACACCTCCCTACCCTTACCCACACATGCAACATACAAAAACACACACAAACACTCACTCACCTGCAATCTCAGGCCACATAAAGTACAGTTTTGTACCTACCATAAATGTAGATGTTCGAAGATCCACATTGCTGCAGTCCTTACACTTGGGTAGTCCGCTGTCCTCGGTCGGCCCGAATATCAAAGTATTAGGCTGACGTCAGTCAAGGCACTTAAGACTGACATCAGGACGTCAGGGTACAAATGCGCATGACCGACGTCATATCCTCAGTCTTTTCTTGCCCCAGATGTCAGAAGACCCTAAAAGAAAGGTCAAAACCAAAGACAGCAAAACCAACCAACCACCCTTGCACTAATTATATGTACAATATATACAATATACACAATATGTACAACCCAACCCATACAACCGCCTCTAACTACAGAGGGGAAGGAGGGAGGGTAAATTGGACTGCAGCAATGTGGATCTTCGAACATCTACATTTATGGTAGGTACAAAACTGTACTATGTTCTTCATCTCACATTGCTGCAGTCCTTACACTTGGATAGAATCCCAAAGCAGAGGTAAGGGAGGATGGCAAAACTATAAAGCAGTAGGAGCTGCCAAAATGCCCTGTAAAATAGCAGTGGCAAAACCAGCCCTAGATTTAGAGTAAAGTGGAAGGTGATAATGCTTAGAGAAAGTATGCACTGAACTCCAAGTAGCTGCTTCCAAAATATCTTTAGTTGCCACCCCCCTTAAAAAGGCTGTAGAAGTGGCAGTAGCCCTAGTGGAATGAGGCCTAATCCCAGCTGGAATCTCCTTACCATGATGGGAATAACAGAAAGCAATACAAAACCCAATCCACTTAGAAATAGTTTGTTTTGACACAGGCTTGCCCTGAGAACCCAAAGCAAATGAAACAAATAACTGCTGAGACTGCCTGAACCCTTTAGTTCTGCTCAAATAATAACGCAACTGCCTGTGTACATCCAAAGTGTGCAAAATCTTTTCCCCTTTATTTTGGGGGTTTGCATAAAAAGTAGGCAAATGAATAGTTTGGTTTAAAGCCACACTAGAAACCACTTTAGGCATAAAGGAAGGATTAGTACGCAAAGATACCCTATCCCTATGGAAAATTAAGAAAGGCTCAACCGCCATAAGGGCCTGTAATTCAGAAACCCTTCTTGCAGAGGTAATGGCCAACAAAAAAGCAGTCTTCCATGATAAATATTTCAACTCGGCAGTAGCTGCAGGCTCAAAAGGTTGTAGAGTAAGTTTCTCCAACACAAAATTGAGATCCCAAGCAAGAGTAGGAGCTCTACGTGGGGGTCTTATATTCTTTGCCCCTCTAAGGAATTGCTTAAACAAAGGATGAGAAAACAATGGTGGGTCACAGTCATAGTGAGCAGAAATTGCTGCAGCATGAACCTTAATAGAAGAGAAGGACAAACCTTTGTCCAGTAACTCAGTAAGATATTGAAGAGCCACACTTAAATTAGGCTCAGAAATATCAAATCCCTTTGCTGTACTCCAAAATAAAAATCTCTTCCATTTATCTGCGTACACTTTCCTTGTACTAGGCCTTCTGGCCTCCAAAATAACATTCAAAACTTGCTGTGGAAGCTGAGACCCTCCAGGGTTCAAAACAGAATATGCCAGGCTGTTAGGTGAAGAGAGTGAAGTTTGACATTGAGTAAATGACTGTTCTCCTGAGACAGCAGGTGTGGAATCGAAGGCAAAGGCCATGGAGGCTCCCGTACCAGACTTCTCAGTAATGGGTACCAGTGCTGTCGAGGCCAATCTGGAGCTATTAAAATCATCTTTGGCTTGTCCTGTCTGACCTTTAGGAGTACTTTTGGGAGGAGAGGCAGAGGAGGAAAGGCGTACACATGAAGATTGCTCCAATTGAAAGAAAGAGCATCCACTTTCCAGGCTGTGGGATGAAACCTTTTTGTGCAAAACTTTGGCAGCTGGTAGTTTAGTGGAGAAGTGAACAGATCTATGTCTGGAGTTCCCCATGACACTGTCAATTTCTGAAATACATGAGGATCCAATTTCCACTCGTGGGGATCCATAATTTGTCTGCTCAACACATCTGCTAAGGAGTTCTGTGCTCCCGGCAGAAACCTTGCCTGAAGATTTAGCTGTAAACTGAGAGCAGTCTCCCACAAAATCATTGCTTGCCTGCATAGAGGATAAGAATCGTTCCCCTTGCTTGTTGATGTACCACATGACAGTTGTGTTGTCTGTTAGAATCAACGCCTGCCCTGGAAGAAGTAAATCCTTGAAAACTATTAATGCAAATTGGACTGCTAACATCTCCTTCAAGTTGATATGTAGATGTTGTAGTCTGGCAGGCCACGTGTCTTGTATCCACTTTCCATTTAGATGAGCTCCCAAGCTTTGTCTGAGGCATCTGTCGTTAGAATCTGACTCGCCTCTGGCGGGTCACAGAGAGTCCCTTGTTTAGGTGACATTCCTGAGCCCACGACAAAAATTCGTCTTGGACGCAGGGTATTATCTGAATGAGACTGCCCAGATCCTGCCAGTGCTCTGTCCATACATTTTGAGATACCATTGTAGCTTCCTCATATGCAGTTTGGCATTGGGAAGCACCAGAATACAAGATGCCATGAACCCCAAGGCTTGAAGGACTGTCCTTGCAGTCAGCCTGGACTGATGAGACAATTGATGGAAGTAAAGGGAAAGATTCTTTTGTTTGTCCGGGGTCAAAAGGCCATCTGGGATGCTGTATTCAGTCTCACACCCAGAAAGCACATGTCCTGAGAGGGTACTAGACTGGACTTTATTTCGTTCACAGAATACCCCAGGCATCTTAGCACTGCTATCACATATTGCAAATGATGAAGAAGTTCGTCCTTCCTTGAGCCAGAATCAGGCAATCGTCCAAATAAGGATAGATCTGTATTCCTTTTAGCCTGAAGAAAGCTATCACTGGAGCCAGAACTTTCGTGAACACTCTGGGCAGTAGATAAGCCAAAGGGCAATGCAGAGAACTGATAATGAGAAGTCCCAGCCCGAAAACGCAGATACTTCCTGCAACTTAGCCTGATAGGAACATGAAGGCAAGCCTCCTTGAGATCCAGAGTCACCATCCAGTGATCTTTGCCCAGCAGAGGTAAAAGCTGTTGTAGCGTCAACATTTTGAACTTGGGAATGTCCAGATAAGTGTTGAGGATAGATAAATCCAAAATTGGTCTCCACGTGTTCCCCTTCTTTGGTACTAGGAACAGGCGAGAATAAAATCCTAGGCCCATTTCTGGCAGAGGGACCGGCTGTATGGCCCCTATTTGAAGCAGCAGAGAAATTTGTTTGTGAGCCTCTATTCTTTGCTGAGGAGGAACGTCTGGCATGCCTTTGAAAGGAGGCAAGGTATGGAAATAAAACTTGTAACCTTGGTGTATGATATCCAAAACCCATCTGTCTTGGGTAATTAAACTCCAATTTTCCTTGAAGAGTGCCAACCTTCCTCCCAAAGGTGCTGCCAGACGAGAAGGCTCTGGCAGCTGAAAAGGTAGGTAATTGGGCCTGTTTACGAAAGGACTGGCCCCTGCCCTCACCCGAAGGCTGTGCAGGTGAACTCCCTGTTCTAGGCCTGAAAGAGCCCTGAGCTCTGCCCCTACCACGTCTAGATCTACCCCTAGACTGTGAATCATAAGAAGGGTACGTCCACCCCTTAGCAGGCCAATTCCTACTAAACTTCGGAGGCTGAACTTGCAAAAAATCTTTAACAGTCTGCATAGACTTAGCCTTGTCTTCCATTTTCTTTAAGACTGCCTCCACAGGTGCACCAAACAACACATCAGACTGTAAAGGCGCATCTAAAATCCTTGTCTTAACATGGTCAGATAAATTCTGATCCCTCAGCCAGGCGTGCCTGCGAAGAACTGACCCAGTGGCAGCCACCCTAGACGAGGCCTGTACAGCATCAAAACCACATTGTAAAGAATGCTTACCCACCTGTTCAGAAACATGTACCAAATCTTGTAATTCTTTACACTCAATACCTTCCGCCAGAGCATCTACCTTAGACTTCAATTGAGAAAGTAGATAGTTTTGATATTTCAACATGTGAAACTGGCAATTCAAAGCCCTCATAGCTAAGGTGGAAGAAGTATAGACTTTCTTTCCCCATCTATCCAAAGCTCTGGCTTCTTTATCTGGAGGAACCGGATTTTTCACAACAGAGGCCTTGACACCTTTAGGTCCCTGACTAACAGTTTCTGGGTCCGCCCTAGGACTCTTATAAAGATATTTATGAGCTTCAGGCACCCTGTAATACCTATCCGGTTTAACAGGAGCAGGAGGCAAAGAATCAGGATTAAGTGAAGCCTCTGCAAACACATCTTCCACAACATCCAGAACAGGAGGTATAGCCAAAGGCCTATGCTGGGGTAAAACAAAAATTCCCTAAGCCTTTTCCTGGAATCAGAGAAGTCCTGACCTTCCCACTTAAAATGTTCCCTCATGGAATGAAGAGTCTCTGAAAAGAAAAATCCTCTGGAGGAGAAGCAGAAGGAGTAGAATCATCCACATCAGAATCAGAATAAGGAGAATACTCCTGCAAGTCTTCAGCTGAAGACTCTGAAACATCCAAGCCTGCTCAAAACTCCCCAACTCTGGTTCCACCCTAGGCCTCTTATCAGGAGGGGCAAAGAACCTCTAATCAAAGTAATTAAATCTTCTGCCATTTTAAGCATGTGCTTCTTGGGCACAGACCCTGATGAACTAGGAGTGACACCAACAGAAGCTAAACCTGGCCTGCCTCTGGGAGAAGCCTTGGAAACAGAAGGACAGGGCCTAACCACCCTAGGAAGGGAGGGAGTACAGTAACCTGAGAAGCCCCTCAGCCTGACCTGC
>NC_056737.1:1828518699-1828608699 GCF_019279795.1 Protopterus annectens
CTAACTGCTAGACAGATTATAAACTAATTAAAAAAATAATTTAACAGTTTATCTGCTGCACCTGGCATGGCTAGTCTGATTCAAGATGGATGCCTAAATTCATGCTTCTACACACACAGACAAACCAATATTGTTTCTGTAGTGTCAAATTCCCTAGGAACTGTTGAAGTATGGCTTAATGTATGAAAACAAATTGCTGATGGAGTGCTACAGGAAAGTACTGATGGATGAAAAACTCCTGATTATATTGGCAAAGATAGTGCTGGTGGTTTCTGAAATGGAGGCCTATCACTCTTTAGCCAAATAGCAGCAGCCTGAAATAAAATGTGTGGTTTTGGAATTGGAGACATTCAAGAGAGAAGTCATAACCATACAGGCTTTTGTTGAATCCTCCACTAAGGAATTTGCCATGTTAAAAGAACAACACAGTAGAAATACAAACACATTATATGATCTGGAAATTTTCTTCAGAAGGGTGAACAAAGATGTCAAGGGAATACCAGAAGAAATCCTTGAAAGAAACTTTTGAGCTTTCTTTGAACACTTGCTCAGATCAGTAATTCACCTCCACAGTTTCATGAATCCAGTCAATGAGAGGATCCACATAATAGAACCACAAAGGAAAAATGATCAATCCCTAAGGCATAATCTCTTAAGTCAACATTCAGCAGGCACAATGGACTGGATAATCCAACACAGCCACAGAAGCAAGAGATTGTGATAGGGTAATCACTGCTTATTTTTCATAGCAGACTATTTGCAAACCCTGCACCACTTAAAAAAAACGTTTAGTTCCTCTAAGCAAAAAGTTTATGGACTTGTGTTATAAGACTGAAATTCTTTATCAGACACTACTTGTAGTGGATAAAGAGGTCACAGAGAAGCCCAACAATTCTTAGACAGTGCCAAATCACAATTATAGAGCATGGAGGATGAAGAGGAAGAGGACAGGTGGACAGATAGGTAGACGGAATGGGAATGGGAAATGGTGTGCAGCAAGTGACATCACCCCTCTTCACTGAGCAGGTTTTTGGTGCCTACTGATCATTCCCTGTGGGTGTTGTACACAGCTCCATCCAGTGCATTTACTGAATTTTCAATGAAATTTGGCTTGCAATTCTAATAGATAGCTTAGGAAAAGGGTTTATGAGCATTTACATGCCATTAAGGTAGGGAATATAGACAATGCATTAGCCAAACATGCAGCTGTGTGTAACACTTTTAGGAAGTCTTACTTTTGCGTTATTGATCATGTCAAGAATGATTTTAATGGTGACAGAGAGGAAGAATTGAATTTTAGAGAGTTGAAGTGACAAGTTGAATTTTACACTTACCATCAGCCAGGATTACATAGCGATATTAATTATAAAGTGATATTTCAAAGGCAGAGATATTATAACAAATGTGAGTGAATGCAAAGTACACTGTTTTTGGGGTGAGAAAAGTTTTAACAACTGTCTTAGTATAATGGTATTCTAGCAATAGTAAGGTAATATGTTTTTAATGATTTATTGGATTCTATAAGCAAGTTAATTGGTTATGTGTTTTCATTGGTTAGGCAATTGAAATGGATGGTATATATATTAAAGTTTGTTAGATATGTGTTTTCATTTTGAGGAAGACCAACAACATGTCAAAAATGCTTAATTTATATTAAAATCACTTCTTTTTAAGTTTCACTGTTTTTTATTTGTTTTTGGTTCATTTACATTGTGACAGAGGCAAATGGTTTGTGTTTTTCCACTAATTTATATATAATTATAATTTTGTTTGGAGTGAAAAAAAGCTCTGTGTAAGAATTTCCAAGTGAACATTTTTCAATATAATGAAGATGTAGCTTTATCTGTAGATTTTATTATTATTTTCTGGTATTCTTCAGAGAAGTCTTTATTATTAATTTTTGAGGAGTAGTTCCAAAAGGAATTGTCTAATTCTATGAAATCTAGCTTAAGAATTTTATACATTTGTAACAAATATGATTTATTTTTCATTACATTATTATTTATATTTATTAAGAATCCCAATAATTTGGGAATGATTTGTTATCTAGGTTAAAAATCTTATTAATCACTGTGTTCACAAAGTCTCTCAATATTTGCAAAATTAAACAATTCCCAGAATCTTGATTGTATTTGTACCTTACATTTTCAACAGTAAATATATCAGCATCATTTAAGAATTGATGTCAGTAAATTATGTTTCTTTGTTATTTCAGTACTAGCATTTTGTTGAAATTATGAGTTTTTAAGCAGTGTATGCAATTGGAAACATCGAAAGTATTAAGTCTTTAATACAATGGTTAGAATATGTGAACTTTTGGAAAGAAGAAATTATGTTATTTAAATAGGGAATTTGAGAAGAGGGTGTAATTCCATTTCCACAAAACTATTTTAATAACCAGATAAAACTATTAGGGACTATTTGTTTATGAATGGTTGTGATATATAAACTATTTATTAATAATATTTCTTGCTGTGTTTGTTTTCATTTTGAATCATAAGTTGAATTTATCCACAACACTGTATTTTTTACAATTGTTGAAGTAGCATAAAATTGAATATCAGAGAATTGTATTCAACCATTATTCTACCTTTTCTGTGCAATCAAAGGAAACTCTTGGTTTATTAGGATGCCAAAAAAATTTAAGTAGAATATTATTTATTTTCTTTATCCTTTTTTTTGGTAGAGATAATACTAAAGATTGTGAGACAATATTTTAAGGAGAATTACCATCTTAATAATCATTAATCGTTCTTCAATGGTAAGGAAGAATTTGTTCCAATTTGTGACTAAACTTAAGTTTTTACCAACAACTTGCTGAAAGTTTGTGTGTATCATTCATTTACTATTAGGCATAATGGTTATACCAAGGTATTTCACTGGATTGCTATTCCATCTAAAGTTAGACTACTTTTGCATGAAATTTTTTACATTTTTTATTAATTAATAATGTACTTATTTTGTTATGATTAAATCTTAAAATCAAGATTGCTTCAAACTGACTCAGAACTAATTATATGTTCTAGTGAATACACTATTTCCTATTGTTAGCAAAATGTCATCAGCAAAGGCTTGAAATTTTAGTTTGAAATCTTTTATTTTGATAACATTAACATTCTTATCAGAGCTAATACTATTAGCAAAGGGTTCTATAACTAATGCAAAAAGAAAAGGTGATAATGGACAGCCTTGTTTTATGCCTTTTTGTAATTTAATAGAATAAGAAAGAAAATAGCCTATTTTAACATAAGCACAAGAGTTATTGTATAGCTTAGAAATGTATGCGATTAGGTCACGTGAGAAATTATGCACTTTAAGTGTTTTAAACAGGTACAACCAATTAACTGAGTCAAAAGACTTATCTAAATCAAGACTAATGATACAAAGTTATTTTTTCTTTTTCTTTTCATAGTCTGTTAGTGCATGTATTCTTATTATAGTATGTTGTACTTGTCTAACTAAAGGACAATAGCGAGATTCTGTTAATATAGGGTGACCACGGTGGTGCAGTGCTTAGTGTTGCTGCCTCACAGCAAGAGGTTCTCTGGTTCGATCCTTGGCCAGGGTGCCTTCTGTGCTGAGTCTGCATGTCTTCCTGTGGTCACGTGGGTTTCCTCCGGGTGCTCCGGTTTCATCCCACATCCCAAAGACATGCTGTAGGTTGATTGGACACTTTAAATTGGCCCTAGGTGTGAGTGCGTGCGTGTGTGTGCCTTCTGTAGAAGGTTGGGCGCTGGGCTGGCAACTCGACACCATAAAACTCCACTGTCAATCATGAACAGACAAGGTGATCTGCTGTGGCAACCCCTAACTGGGAAAAAGCCGAAAGAAGAAGAAGCGAGATGCTGTTAATAAATGCTCAGGTTCTCTGAACTTTTTCTCCTTATTTATTGTCCCTGCTATGAATAAACAATAACACAGCATTTAAAATATTTGAAATTGACTGTTTCTCCACACTAAAACAGTACCTTACTGTACTGTGGTGGTTTCACTTTTAAAAAAACTTTTATCCTGCCCTGGATAAGTCTCCAATTCATTGATGTCATCAAGGCCATTGTGTACAGGTAGTTTTCTGGCCAGTTCCCTCCCCAAACTGACATCACCATGACTATCCTAAAAACTCATCCATGCTGTGATGTCACAGCTCCGTGGTCCTTCCCCTACCCATTCAGAAAGTAAAGACTAGAGCAAGGAAACATTACATGAGTCAAGTCTCCTGCTGTGAGCTGTCAATCACAGCAGGTAACAGCTCAAATTACCCTTAGCACTTTGACAGCTAGTAAAGTTAGGTGTGAAGGGAGATGGGAGATGAGTCAAAGTAGTACAATTCAGGCTTCACAAAAAACTGCAGTTTAGCCATTCCAAAAAGAAGCAGCAGTAAAAAGCACTTTGAAAGTCTGTTCTATGACATTTGTACTGTTTGCATATTTAAGTAGCCATTGAATGGCATGAAATGTTACTTATAACTAACTGACTGAAAGACAGCAGTGTCTGCATGTAAAATCAATGAAGTGACAGGAGATTTAGGAAGAAAGAGGTATGATGTAACTTTTTACAGATGAGCACTGAATTGTGGGATACCTAGAAACAGACTAAACAATCAGAATTACTTAAAGATGCCATACCCCATGTGGTCAGACTCAGAAATTACATACAAAAATATTTACAAACCTGTAAATAGTCCCAGAGTGGTGTTAAAATCTGGAAACATCAAACCATGATGAAATAAACGTATTTTTTCAGTCTGTGGGTGTGGCTCTCCTTTAAAATAAACCTAGTTTGATCTTTGTTAATTAGTTTAGGTATAAGTAGATAATTCTGTTAGCTAAAATGGACATGAACATCTTATACTCCACATTTAAAAGTGAAATAGGTCTGTATGCTGAGCACTTTGTAGGATCCTTATCTTGTTCTAAAATAGGTGATATAAGGGAATATTTCCATGAGGGGGGACTTCAGCAGTTGCTTTTATTTCTCTATAGATCTTA
The DNA here is from genome assembly GCF_019279795.1 of Protopterus annectens. Taxonomy (NCBI): domain Eukaryota; kingdom Metazoa; phylum Chordata; order Ceratodontiformes; family Protopteridae; genus Protopterus; species Protopterus annectens. Next base: position 1,828,523,688 of record NC_056737.1, read on the forward strand.
TCTAATATTTTAACTGCATTATCCGGTAGCATTTTATATAGTTCTGGTATAAGACCATCTAAGCCCGGTCAGTGCCATATTATTATTTAACTTTGTATTTGATCTTTCATTTCTGTTAAAGTGAATGGTCTATCAGTTTTTTAGAGTCTAAATTAGTTTGCTGAAATCACATTTCAGCGAGAATCTAATCGTCGACATTAATTCAGTGAAAATCATTTCAGCGATTTTCTGAATTTACCGAGGGCAAAGAAATAATTGCCCTACAGCACAACAGGCCAACAGATAAGCAAATCAAACTAACACAAAGTGGAGAGCTTTGCCCCCACACCCTAACTATATATACCAATTATGAGATCACACTACAATGGAGAAAAGGGCAAAGTTGTGCTGTAGGGCAAGTATTTCCTTGTCCTTGGTAAATTCAGCGAATCAGCCACAAGAACTGGAGCTTAGACTGAGAACAAGAGGCACAAATTTTAGTGCAAACAACAATTTATTTTCCGCTTTTGTCATTAGACTTCATCAGAAAACAATACATTCAACTGTAAAAAGCATTTGGTTTAAAAATATCTGTAAGCCAATAGAAAGTACATCTTCATCCCACAATTAAGTGATATCACAAACTCAACTATTAAAGACATATACTTCTGTTAAAAACTTATCTGTTCAAGTGATCTCTATGCTTCTTTAAGAAGCACTTGATGTTAACTACTTCACTCAACCCTGGTGCTTTGTCAGAGTTTAACCTGATATGTCAAAGTGCTTCTTTTTGTTCCAACTCTGTCTTAAAATCCTCACCCCTTGTATGATGTGTTTCCTGTTCCAGAACTGCAAAAAGGAACTTATTATAGTTGGGACATTTCAAAGTGAGTTTAAAAAATGCATTTCTAATGTCCTTCTTTTTTATGCTATAGTAGTGCTCTTTAATCCTGGCACATAGAACCCGGGTAGTCATCCCTATATAAAATGCAGTACAATGAGAACATAACCCAATGTACACCATACCTTTAGTTTTGCAGTTATAATTACCTGACACTGGAATAGTGTGTGACAAATGTGGTAAGTTTACAAAAGGTCCCTCTAATATGTACCTAGAAATGGTACAACTTCCACATTTGTGCATGCCAAATGGTTTGTTTGTGTGTAAAATAGCCCCTTTCTCTGTTTTTTTCACCCTCTCAAATAATAATTTTAAATGATACTGATTTTTGGACACAAAATGGGGGTGGGGGCCAACCGTCGCAAAAAGGTCCTGATTACTCTCTAAAATTTTCCTGTTGTCCTGTATAATGCCTCTTATCAATCCACTGTCCAAAGTCATGTTAAAATTGCAAAATATTTCTTTGTTGGACTTGCTCAAAACATTTGAGGCACTATAAGGAACTTGTAATATAGGCAGGTAGAGTGTCATTCTATTGTCCATGACATACTTAGCTGTACTTCTTAATTTGTCTTCATGGTAGCCACTCTCCAGAAGAAGTAAACAAAATCTATTTCATTAATAAAATCACTATCTTCACTAGTCAACAGACCAACAGATAAGTAAATCAAACCCCCACCCCCCATGTGAGGGGGCTGCACCCCCCACACCCCTAACTATATATACCAACTACAAGATCACACTACAGTGGAGAAAATAGCAAAGATGTGCTGTAGGGCAAGTATTTCCTTGCCCTCAGTAAATCCAGTGAATCACTGAAACGATTTTTATTGCATTAAGGTCAGCATTTAAGTGTTCACTGAAATGCGATTTCAGCGAACTAATATAGATCTGTTTTATTTGTTCACTTGTTATTTTATTATTTATATTTCCCTTAGAAAAGTGTCAACTATATTATCATTATCTAGGTTATTTGTATTATTATTTTTATTTTCATAAAATATTTTAAAGCCCTCTAGAATACCTTTAATATATGTTTTTATTTTTTATTATTTAGATGTGTTGTAATTTCTTTGATATGATTTAGTTTATTCATTTTCTTTGATCTAAGAACAAGTTTATGCAAGCTTAAAGTGTTTACTGAATATACCTAAAGTTTACGTTTTTCCAGGTTTACTGGAACATTATGATTTAGAATTTCAACATATTTTGTATTTAAGTTTTTAAGTTCTGCCTGACTGATAATGTCATTTGATTTTAGATTTAACTTTAGTGTGCCTGTTTTGGCCTGTAGTGTATTCAATTCTTTGTCCTATTCTCTTGTTTTACTAATATATCAGCTTGCAACTCTTCCATTTAAGTATGCCTTCAGTGAATTCCACAGGACAATGTCAGATACTTCACCATTCATGTTTACTTCAGTAAATTTTTGATCTCTTTAACATACCAGTCCTTGAATCCTTTTATTTTAATAATGTACACTGGTAATTTTCTGTGATGTATTAAATTGCCAGTTTTTAAAATAATATTAAATATTTTAGCATGATGGTCCAATAATGGATGTGAAACTCTTAAAACTTCTCTGATATATGATATATTGTTTGAGAAAATGTTATCAATATTTGTTTGTGTTCCATATCTATACGAATAATGGGTAAAATGTAGTGAATTTGTTTTCCTTAGCTCATATATATCCTTTAAATTCTTTAGATTTACAAAATTCATTAAGTGTTTGGCTGAGGTGTGATTCTCAACTTTCTACCTGCAGTGGAGTCTTTGTCCGATAAAATACAATTAAAATCACTAGTCATTATGACTTCACCTTTCATGTAATAGGCTATAGTGTCTAAGTAATTTGTTGCATCTTTAGCTCTAGCTCCAGGAATCCAATGAAAGTTCACCAATGTATATAGTGTTCTGTTCCACTCAGTTATAACAATGTTTAACATACATTTTATCAATGTGGGAAACTTTTACTTTAGGTATTACTGGTGAGTTGTTCCATAAAATGAGGGTGCATCTTCATTTAGCTTAAAGCCAGAACTGGCTAAAACCAAATAAGTCTTTATTGAAAGTTTATTTACATCTTTATTAAGTAAATTTGTTTCCTGTAGAAATACTACTTGAGCTTTTTGTAATGGCAAATATTTGAACAGACTTCCCCTCTTTACTGGATTATTCAATCCATTAATAGCAATAGATATGTGTTTAATGTCAGACATTTATATAAGAGAAAAAAAAACTCACAAGCATAATGAAATCACATTTATGTACAAAACGTATTATATACTTTATATATAACAATATGAAATCTTCATATTCACACAAAAATGTTCATGAGTAGATCCAAGCAACCTCTACAGTATACATCAATCCCTCAAACCCTTCCAAACCACTAAAAAACAACAAAACATTTTAAAGTATGTTAACTACTAAAAAGCTATTGTGTTTAAAGTAATAACATTTAATGATTCAGTAAGCACTATTTGTATGAGATGTTTAATATAACGCAGACTGTCAATTTTTTAAAGGGGACATGGGGAATAAACTTGCATTAAAAGAATGACAGTTATGTCTGATCCAGGTTTAACTTGTAAAAGTGTGAATGCTACTCTAATTATTTGATAACATTCCAATAATAACTTTTATATATGTAAGAAACTATATTTTTTATACTTTGTTGATAACATAGCACAACTTTCCTGGGTGCTATTACATGTCAAGTATACCATCAGTAGCAAGCATTCTGAACTCTGTAATAACTGACAGTGGTTTAGAATGCAATTCACTGTATTTTGCTTATTATCTAACTTATGATTCAAAATATTATGATTATTTACTTTTAGACAGGAAGAAATAACTTGGACAATACCTAGAATTTTCAGAACTCCAGTGGCATCACAAAATGCCCATGATTTTAAGTTCTTTCAAGCTGATTTTCATGATAAGGCTTGAAAATGATCAGTCCATCAGTTACAATTCAAATAAAAACAGTTGCAAGTGAATCCAAGCCACCTCTACATTACACATCAATCCCTCAAACTCCTTCAAACTAATAGAAAACCAACAAAAACATTTCAAAGTATTTTGTCCTCTAAAAAGCTATTTTTTTTAAAGAAATAACATTTAATGATTCAGTAAGCACTATCCCAAAGACATGCTGTAGGTGTATTGGACACTCTAAATTGGCCCTAGGCATGAGTGCGTGCATGTGTGTGCCTTCTGTGGAAGGTTGGGCACCGGGCTGGCAACTCGACACCATAAAACTACACTGCCAATCATGAGCGGACAGGTGATCCACTGTAGCGACCCCTAACCGGGAAAAAGCTGAAAGAAGAAGAAGTAAGCACTATTTGTATGAGATGTTTAACATAAAGCAGACTGTCATTTTTAAAGAAAACATAGCATATAAACTTGCATTAAAAGAATGACAGTTATGTGTGATCCAGGTTAAACTTGTAAAAGTGTGAATGTTACTCTAATTATCTGATATCCCAATAATAGCTTTTATATATGTAAAAAGCTATATTGTTTATACTTTGTTTATAACATAGCATGTCTTTCCTGGGTGCTATTGCATGTCAAGTATACTATCAATAGCATACTACCTGACATACCTCTCATCCTCTTAGAGCAGGAAATCTAGACAAAGCCATAAATAAAAGTGGGACAAAGGCCCAAAAATTGGGACAATTTTTAAATACTGCTCTTACAAACTTAGAAAGTTGATAGAATAACAGATTTTGTATCTGCATGAATTTTCTGAAGGGTATGAAGTCTGAAATGTCTGTCATTATTTTCTAACTTCAGTCTTTAATGATTTGCTACTAATTTGCCATAAAACAACATTTTTTAATAATATGGGAAAAAATCTGGACATTCTGCTAAAATCTCTACAGTTGAGAGGTATGCTAGTACTGGAGCATTTTAAGAACCCAGAATGTAACTTAATATGCCTCTTTAGTGTCATTTGTATTTAATAGTACATTACTCAACTATGCCAAGATATTAGAAAGTGTGCCACCTAACATAAGTTTCATAATAATAATAATTAACTTTTAATAAAATGAACAGTTTAACCTTTTAAACTTTAAATGAAAATAAGTGGCTTTATTTTCATATATAGCTAAAATAATCAAACTCTAACATTTTAAAAAGGAAAAAAATCAAACTCTAACATTTTAAAAAGAGAACTAGTAGCCATGCAAAGTAGGGAAAGAAAGAAACAAATGATTTACCTTGTAAAAAGTAATATTCAGCATGTGTTCACAATTATTCAAGCACTTATTTAAATTAATAAGAATTTATAACCGTGGAATACATTGATTTTCATTTGTCTTTCAGTTTTTACTGTTTTTTTTATCTTTTATTAGCCAAACATCTATTGTTACATTTCTCTTCAAATAAGTTGATAGATTCCTGTCCATTTCTTTTGTTTTTTTTTTCTAGGATTTTATTTTTCTGCATAAAGTCCATTGTATCTTTCAAGGTGTTAAAATCTTCTTTCCTTATGAAAGGCAAATCCTTTATTTTTGCAGAAAACAAGATTTGTGCGTTAATATTATTTTTTCTTTAAGGGTTTAGCAAGTGGCACACATGCTTTTCTCTTTGGTATCACTAATATTGAATGGTCATTGTCAAATCTTATAGTATTTTCTTTAATTTTAACTGGATAATTAGTCCATGCAGCTTTTAAGACTAATTTTTTATCTTGACTTGAGAAAGTCTTATAATCACTGACCTTGATGAAGGTGTTATTTTTTTTAAAGAATCATTGGAAAGTGATATATGTGTCCTTTTGATGACAAAGGAAAAAGCTTCAGGTAAGTTCAAAGGCAGCCAGGTGTTAAGGAATTGAATCATACTGTCTCCCTCTTCTTTTTCAGGAATCCTGTAAATCCTGATGTTATTCCTTCTAGATCGGTTCTCTAAATCTTCTAATTTTTCCCGGAATAACTTGTTTTGTTTCAGAAGAAATTTAGTGTTACTTTCATTTTCAAGTAATTTTCAATCAAAATCAGACATTGCCTCTTTTATACTCAAGATTTGTGATGATTGCTGTTTAAGATATTCACTTAGAACTTCAATTTGTTTTTTTTTTACCGTTCTCTTTAAAATTGTCCATTTTGCTTTCTAATTTATCTGTCTTTACAAATAACTCACTGATGCTACTTAGTATAGCCTGTTTGTCTTTTTTTATTGTACTGTCCCATACACTGGGCTTAGGGTGGCTCATTCTGAGACAATTAGTTCTTTCTAGTTTCTTGACAGGAAAAAGCAATTAAAGGAGTTTCAATCTTGTTATTTTTTTAGTAAATCTTTCAGCAGATGTTCAACTAGAAATCCATCAAGTTTTGAAATGTATTTGTGTTTTTTAGTAAAAATCTTGTCAGAGATGCTAAAATGAAGCAGAGTTAAAAATAGTGCTGTTAACTGCTCACCATCTTGGGCACACACTCCCTGTTAACTTCTTTGTGGCAGTGTTGGTATGTTATATTTACTACAGCAATATCTTGCCTTTATATCTTCTGAAGATTTTTGAACATTGCCACAGCTGCAAGGATCATCTTTGCTTCAATACTCTCCACAGTTTGAACTTAATCTTTGTCACAATCCTGCTGTTTTCCGAAACTTGCTTTTTAATATTTGGTTGTTGCGTTTGACCCATTGCTATTTGACTATGTAAAGGAGGCAGTGTTTGGGTGCAGATTAAAAGTCTGCTGTAAAGATCCTGTGCTAGCAGTCAGGCTAAGTATTGTTTTCCTTTATAATGTACCTTCCACTAACTATTGACTTTTTTAACTGCTTTGTTAGTCCAAACTTTAACAATTTGGTCACCAAAATGACTGGTTCATTGTGTGAGTGTGTCACTGTTTTCAAACAAGTGTGTTTATAATGGGTCTGTATCAATTAATTGAACTTACTATTTGTTGAATCCCTATTCGTCAAAGACACAAATCAGTGAACGGACATTTCATCAAACTTTTTCCTAAGCTAAACAACAGTAGGCCAACTTAGTGACCATAAAAAAATACATAAAGCTTAAAACCTAACCAGGTGGGGGGCTGTGCCCCCGCCCCTCCTAACTAAATATATCAACTCCAAGATCGCACTACAGTGGGGAAAGGGCAAATTTCAGATGATGGCCAACCATTGTTTTGCCCTAGGAAAAAGTCAGACAAAAAGTCCATTCACTGATCTGTGTCTTCAACATATAGGGTTTGATGAATAGGGATTCAACAATTAGTGTTTTAGTAATAGTGAAGTAGACCCATTTATAATTTACAGTTTTTCTTTTTTAAGTGTTTTATCCTTAGTTCATTTTCATTTGACTGCATATTTAACATAATTTATTTGAAATATAATTACTTTATTGCTTGGCTATGGATAATCATGATTGCTGCACCTTTTACTGGCTCATAATAGTCTGTGATTCACTTCTTATAGCCCAGTACAGGTTAATACTTCCATGAGTAGTGTTTGAACCTTATTTATAGTCTTGGGTTTTGGCTTAGTCGTGGAGGTAATCAATGAAGACTGGTGCAATGTCAATATGCAAATGCAGTCAGCAGATGTTATTCAGTCTGACTATGCAAATGTGTAAGCATGTTGATAAACTTATCTAAAGGCAAGAACACAACTACCTGAAGATGCACTTTATATGAAGAGAAGCAGGGAGACCAATGATGTGCATAAGGTACTGTGCACATTGGCATTTTACTGCGATTCATAGATATAAATGTAAAAGGGCCTCATTTGCACTCAAAATGTGTAAAGGACCCCGAACATAAATGAGAAAATTTAACATGTGGGATTACTTGAATAAGGCAGAAAACTACTTATGAAAACCACAGACCTTCTAAAGTAAGAAAAATAATGAGAATATGTTAAATCAATTTGAAATAGTTGAAAATTATGTATAGCTACTGAATTTATTTGTTTTACTCATATGATGGCCATTAAAATGGTTTTGGTGAATGTTGTAAGCTGTCATTTGTAAATGGGAAATCATTACAGCATTATTGGAAATGATTACTGATCTGTGAGAAATCATTTAGTTTGGTGTCTTTTAGTGCTTGTACATACATGGTAAAAAATGAAGTGATTTAATTCAGAGGTACTGATGTGACAAGGATTTTTTGTTGGCTCAACACAGGTCTTTACTGGGAGAGTCCTATGTCACTGTGATGAATAAGAATTTGCAATATTATGATTACAAAAAAGTGTCAGGGGATAAGAAGAGGACAGATTTGTTAAACTGTTTACTCTGCTATTGTGACTGTATTCATGTTAGTGCAAACATTACTTCAGCACTTTACTTGACTGGATTCTGCATGGGTATGTCATTATGGGAAATGTGTCACATAACTTTTTTTTTTCCTGAGGATGGTAGGCATGATTTCATTTCTGTTGTTTGACTGATGAGGTTTTTTGTGTATGTCTGTGGCAATGTACAGTAATGAAACGGAACAAGGAAGTAAGGTAGAGAAAGGACAACTAGAATCATTTTCACAGGGTCAGCAGTCATCTACATGGGTTGCAAAGTTGATAGAATAGGCACAAAACCACTTTTTACAACTTATCTATTAACGGTGCAGAAATGTGACTATGAATCACAAGTGGCCAAAAGAACACTTTATTAGCATATGCCATTTTGCATGATTTCTCATTTACATTGCATTATGAGTTTGCTTAGGCTTATTCATGGTCATCCTACATTAATGTAAATGGCCTCTATAAATTACAGTCTAGCTACACTCATCTGTGGACAGAGCGGATACCCATAATGCATTTACACAATGACTATGAATACCAGCCTTTTCTTATCTAATATATCTAGCTAACCATCCATCCATCCATCCACAATCCCTTTTTCCCATTTTTGCACACGGGGTCATGGTGTCACTTCAAAAGTGACACTCATCTGGAGCCAGGGTTGACTTTGTACTCTTACATAGCCCTTGTTTAAGGCTGTCCTTTTCTTGTGGCTTATAAACTCTCACCTGACGTTTTGTATCATCACAGGGATGGTCCACTGTAACTGCATTCATTTTTCCATTTTACCTCTTTTATACTGTATTTCAGATGTGCAGGCATCTGCAGATCTTGCATAGTTCTAGGGGCAGAAAACAAAAGTTGCCTTTGTGACTCTCTCTGGATGCCTGTCCTTGGAGAGGAATCTGTTTTCTCTGCTTCACCCCCACGTGAAATGATTCACTGAGGAATATCCATCTTAAATTCCAGAGATGCAGGCAAATCACTCCAAGATGTAATAAATCCTTTTATTACGTAAAGCAAAACACATCCAAAAACAAAAGAGACTTCATCAGAATAAATTGTTACACTTCAGCTTTCCTTTTATATGCATCATAAAGACACATACATACGTTGAAGACATATTACGAATAAAAACGCTTTTTCTTAATATTTAGAATGATAATTCATCATATTACAAATAATTAATGAATAACCCTATTAAAAACTTGAATTATTACTTCAAAATAAGGAATAAAGAATAAGAGTAAGAACTCTAGTTTTCAGCATAAAGGAAGCTTAAGTTGTTTATCAATTCTATAGGTTACGACCTGAACCCAGGGACCTATAATACAAAAAATAGAGATACACATGTTTGTGAGAAGCCTTAGTATCACACAGCATTGGTGATGTTGTAAATAATGTATATATAAATAGCTAAAACTACCCCATATATATGTGTGATACTAAAAAGCGTTTTTATTCATAATATGTCTTCAACGTATGTATGTGTCTTTAAATGGAAGAAATGTTAACAGGGCAATGGTTTCATTGCTTAATGGTTTTATTGTTTAATGATTCTAATATTGATGCATATAAAAGGAAAGCTGAAGTGTAACAATTTATTCTGATGAAGTCTCCGGATTTTGTTTTTGGATGTGTTTTGCTTTACATAATAAAAGGATTTATTACATCTTGGAGTGATTTGCCTGCATCTCTGGAATTTAGGATAACCTTCATAGTGCCAGAAACCTTTGTGTTTATTTAGTTGTTGTTCTTTTTTTGAATATCCATCTTACCTGTGAACCATAGCCATAGTCTTGGTTTATCCCACCTAAGCAGGCTGATGAAATGTTTCCTGTTGTTCTGTCCAGTAATACGAGGGTCATACCCAGCATGATGATGACCTTGGTCTCGTAATGAAGAACTGGGTTGGTAATAACTTTGAACCTAACTTTACAGCTGCTATTTTGCTTAGCATCTCTGCCCCCCCCCCCATTGGGGATGTTTTTTGACTCACCCTTCTTCCATGGGGCCAGCAACAACTGACTTTAAACCACCCTCTCATGTCCTATCACTCCATCCTCCCTAGAATTATAGCATTATGGGGCATTCCCAGATGTGTCCACTCATTGGGCAGACCTAATTTTCCTAGGCAGGGATATCCTTTTTGATATGTGGGATATGAATGTTCTATGATTGGAAAGGGGGTGGGATATGGGGGGGGGCAATCATACTGTGGTTGACTGTTTCTTATGTAAGCTGCAATAACATACCTTATTCCCTGTTATGTGCATGGGACTTCCTTGTTTTGAACCATTCAATATTCTGAAAGAGGATGTGTATCATCTTTGTAGCGACATCTGTTAGATGAACTGATCACATTACTATTGACTGCAGCCATTAGTGTCATCAATCTCCTGTTTCCTTTGGGGACTGTGACATCCTGGACACACCCCAGCATGATTCTACACTTCACCCCTTGATAGAGATGAGCAGGCTCCACCTTGTCATGCCTCTGTCTTCCCTGAAACCATGTCCAAGATCTGAGCCACTAATCAAATCTAGGTCATAGTCAGGGCTTTATCCCTCTACCAACCAGAGCTGGGTGATACCTCTGTTATGTTGTGGTTGGGTGGGTCAAGGCAAGAGATGGCTAGCTATTTATGTTAAATATTAGGTTAAGTGGCCTAATTTACCAGGGAAAGTATGAGCTCTTCTGAATATACCTGAGCTGCAAGAGCAAACTGCAGGTGTCTCATCATCTACCATCCAAGATGATTATGTGAAGACATTCCTACAAATGTTTGTCACCTTTCTAGTGAACTGTGCCAAGAGGGTCTTGGTAACTTTGAAATATGGGTAAATATTGAGTCACGGCTCTTAGTAAGTAGCTCTTTTGTATTAATAAGGGATTTGTTTTTGAGCAGGTAATTGCTTCTGCAATCCATCAATTAGGGCATATACTTAACTTGATGTTCCTACTGGATGTCATGATTTCTGACCTGGAAGTGGAGTCAATCCTTTTCTCTTGGCTACTTCCTGATCCACTTTGCAGTGAATTCTTTTTTTTCTTCCTTCATTCTTGACTTGCAGGAGTTTCACAACCATTCTAGAGTTTCATCACATTTGTTTTCTTCAATTATCTTTTACCTCCTTTATACTGGCATTGTTGTGGACCCAGAGAAATTAATCTATGACTATAATAAATAACTGATTCAATGAACAGTGCCATGGATCTAGATATGCTATTCAATGACTGTAGTAAATCATTGATTTGGGTTGACAATGATCAGGATCCAGGTGGGTTGGTCTATCACCATACTAAGTCACTTATGTATGCTCGCAATTTACTTCCCCTAGGCTGTGTATGTCCTGTATGTATAAGGTATGAGTCATGGTTTGACCTTGCAATCATCTCCTTGCATCAGGACGGAAGGAGGTAAGAATGTTGTTTCAGGAAAGCAGGTCTTTGGCATGACAAGCTTTTTTCCAGAGGAGCATTATGTAATTTAGTAGAATGCTGTTTGTTATAAGAAGACAAGTGAATCAGTCTTGCTTTTTCATGTGAAGGACAGTCTGAGCTCAGCTTGTCTTTCTACACAAAAGCATTTACATCACACCATTGGGAGCCAGCTGATCATTTGTACACCGAAAAGGCTGCCACCCTTAGAGCTACAGTTATTCTAGGTCTGCTTTGACTGAAGCAGGGGAGTAGATGATATTCAGATTTCCTGATTTAAATGAGCAAATATATGTGTGTCCAATATCAAGCATTTATCTTACTACCTGCAGACTTGATCCTTGTCATGTCGGGGTGAATATTTCCACCCTAAGCACACTTGGATCAGTTATTTACTGCTACTGGATTTTGGAATCTTTCTTCAGGACTGTTTTTTTTCATCTTTTTGAAGGAGCATTTTGTTATTCCAGCTTTTAAGAAATCATCTTTGGATACCAGTTCTCTCAATAATTAATGCTTTATTTCTACCTCCCAATTTTCAGGTAAGACTATTGTTAAAGTAGTTTACTTATGACTTGCATCCTATTTAACTGTTTGCAGGCTAATGGAGCCATAACAATCCAGAATTTACGCTTTATGTAACGGTAAGACTGACCTTATTATTGAATGCCATCTAATAAATAAATAAATAAATAAAAAATTATGTGATCTTCAGATGCCTAGAGATCAACAGTTTTACCCTACAGTATTCCTGTTTGATTTCTCTGCTGCATTTGATACTATAGATCTTAGTATAATGTTCAAACCTTTGCATTGCTAGTGTGGCTCCTCATCTGTGGTACTAGATTGATTAGCTTTTTACCTTTCTATTAGTACCAAGAGGATAGTTTCAGACTGAAATACCTATGTTCATATCCTGTGGATTGTGGAGTGCCATGGGTTCAGGTTCTGGTCTGCTGCTTTCACAGGATTTCTACTACTCCTTGGGGTTCATATCAGAACACGAGTTCTGACCTGTTACTGTTATGCTGGCAATACACAGCATTAATTCTTCCCTCAGAAGTATGAGACAAGTGCATGTTCCCATGCACATGATTTATTGGCCATTTATCCATGGCTTGTTAACAAGTTAAAACTGAATACATCTAAGCTAGAAACCTTGGCTCTGCATGCATTATTGTTATTTTGGCAACAGGTTGAAGTTTATTTTGTGGGTGCACCATATTGCCATTGTTCTATATGATCAGCTAAGATTGGGGAACCAGGTGCCAGTTGCTCTCAGGCCATCCCTTTATCATCTGTGGACTGTCACTGAATTTAGCACCTGACACCTCCTGAGGGTCTCATTATTGTTATTCACACCGTGGTATCCTCCTCTCGACTACTGCAATGTCCTTTACTTATGGTCACTGACACTGGTACTAAAATGGACTGATTACAGCTTGTACAGACCTTGACAGTATGTTTATTACAGAAACACATCTTTATGGTCATATTGCTTCCATTCCAGAAAGTTTGCACTGGTTTTCCTTCTAATTTTAGACTTTGTTTAAACTCTTGAAATTAGTTGTTTCTGTGCAACAGATGTCCATCTCACCTGAAAGAAATAATTGTTTTTCAATGTGCATTCAGTGTATCACGGTCTTCTACCTTGGGGCTATTAATGGGTTCCCAAGGTGCACCTTGGGATTTCTGGTACACAGTAATTCACTTGTAAAGCTCTGCAACCTCTGGAATTTACTATCTTGGTAACTTAGGAAGTGTTTCACACTAGTCTGCTTTAAGACCATTAAATCTTATCTCTTAAATTTAGTCTTTATTTTTTTAATAAAATTTGCTTTTGTTTGTTTATTATTATGCTTATGTGGTATGTTGTTATAGGTGCTTTATTGCTTGTTTTCTTGACACAGTGCTTATGTTTAATTTATTTATTTATTGATATTGTTTGTCAAGGAAGTCTGACTGGGCACAGCTGTCCTTTTTCAGCAGAGGCCCAGGGAGAAAAGCTCCAAGGTATCATATTTAATGCAATAAATATTTACAATAACAAATTTTATAATGCAGTCTCAGTGAATACATAGCATAATAGTATAATAAAATTTGTACTGATATTCACAGACATTAAATTTATAAGCCTTGTTCTGAGACTTTACAGATAGAAGAGTGGTATACAAGATAGGTAAGAGTAATTTTAAGAAGTGCAACAGAGTGAGGCATTAGAGGAGATAAGTGAGTTTGAGTGTTAACTCATTCACTCAGCTCAGGAAAAGCTGCCTGCTTAATTCCACCATAGGAACAACAGTGCAGCCTGAGCTCATTTTCAGAAAAATCCATTTCTAATACCATACAAAAAACTAATGTTCATAACTCTTCAACTATAAGCGCTAGACTAAAAATGTAAATACAAAAGTTGTTCAGACATTGACCTTTCCAACAATGTAAATGTTGATAGTGTGTATCAGTCATTATTAAATATTTGGCAAGGAATGCTGATATAGTGCATATATTTTACCTTTTTGGAAAAGCAAAGCACAACATCTTGGTCAATGTACCACGTAGACCCATGCAATTTGTATTTAATTTGTTTGTATGAATATCAGCTTTAAATGATACCTTAACCATTACTGTGTGATGCTCCTTTATGGAGATATTCACAGAAATATGATTAATATAATATTTCTCATAATTGATAAATAAACAAAGCATAATATCTCATCATCTGTAAGAGACAGAGGATACATATCAGTGTAGAAATTGTGCATCTCAATGTCAGCTTCAAAATGATGTATCATTTGTGTCAACACCATGCTCTCTTGCAAATATATGGGCATAATAATGAGTCTCTCTCTTCCTATCTTGTAAATCGTCAGCAAGCTGTACTCTGGAAATTTCTCTCCTTTTTCTCCTTCTTATCTTTAGGAGGACCACTATCTAGGTCTATCCCTAGGTTATTTTCTATCTCTTTGATGACCTTCAATCATCTCTCAACAATACCTCCATGCAATAGCACTATGCACAATCAACTGTTGGACTCCTCTTCTCCTTCCCTTCTCTCTTCTTTCAAACACAAGAAAACTAAAAATGATCTCTTCTCACCTTCTCAGTGGTTCTCCAATCGCTGTCTACTCCACTACCCCAAGAAAACTAAATGATTACCTTCTCAACTATGCACTTCTACTTTTTATTGCTTAATGTATTACTTCAACTGAAAACATCACCTCACCATCTAAACTAAACAACTTAATATTTATAATACATAATATATATAATAATCTACACCACATCAACAACAAATAATAAAAAAAAAAAGATATTAACACATTATCTCTATCCTCTTTTGTAACCTCTGACCTAAAGAACTTTTCAAGCCCAAAACACTTCTGCCCTTTTGCTCAATATCTATCCTTTTCCTACCTATGACTCTAAAATCAAAAATAATTTAAACTTAACCTTAAACAACTTAATACATCTTTGAGACCACCACACATTTTTCACCTCACCTGAGCTCACCACTGCTCACCACTGTAACAACCTCCACACACCCTAACTGCTTCAAACTATCTCACGAGCTCTATTTTCCCTCATTCTACTTCAATTCTACCTGTGCTTCTAACTCTAACCTCCTGACTCTAGATATCAACAACTAATATATCAACCTGAAACAAACTACGCCTTATATAAATTCACTTTTTAATTTATTACTGCAAATTAATTCTTTGCAGGCTTATTCATTCTACTTCAACTGAGATATTATTATCCTGTGTAAATTACTTAAACTCACTAGAAAAAAAAAAAAACCCACAGGAATTGTTTGTGTTTTTTGATTTTTTATTATATATTTATACTATTTTTGCTAACCTCTGACTGACCTCTGACCTTCTTTAGAGATAGTTTAGATTTGATCTTATAATCTTTATTTAATACTTGTTTTTCCCTTGTATAATACATTTTATACTTTTTTTTTATTTTGTGTTTTAACTGTTTTTATTCTCGGAAGTATTGGAAATGTAGAATTTTCATAATCCTACAAGACTAAACAAACTGGGATATCTGTATATGTGTACACTGCACAGACACAGTTCTTTTACCTTGTTGGAAGGAGTAACACTGTCTTCAAAATGAGGTATTACTTGGCACACTGACATGGTCCCTTGCAAAGATATTTACCAAAATATGAAAAAAAATCATAATTTCCATAACCTAAGTCCGAAACAAATTTTGATATCTGTACATGTGTACAACATATAGGCACAGTTCTTTTATGATGTTGGAACTATCAATACTGTCTTCAAAATGAGGTATTACTTAACAGATTCAGATGCTCCCTTGCAAAGTTATTTACCAAGATATGAAAAAAAATCATAACTTCCATAACCTAAGTCCGAAACAAACTTTGATATCTGCACATGTGTACAACATACAGGCACAGTTCTTTTACCATGTTGAAACTAGCAATACTGTCTTCAAAATGAGATATTACTTAGCACATTCAGCGGCTCCCTTGTAAAGTTATTTACCAAAATATAAAAAAATCATAATTTCCATAACCTGAGTCCTAAAAAAACAGTGTACATGTGTACAGCATTCATACCCAGTTGTTTTACCATATAGACACGTATGATTGTAAATATACACATTCTTGGTGTAGCCAACATACTGCTGAATGGGTACATGTAAACAGAAAAGGCAAGGTAAGGAGTGCCACTCCACTAATGAACCCAGGACAGGCATGGGACTTCAATGGCAGGCAAGGCCATCTGATATGTCCGATAGCTGTGCTGGCTACCCACTCAGACAGCTGATACCACTACAGTCTCACGACCTCCTTCAGTCTCAGCAGTCTGCCTTACCTATGCCTTTTCTCTTTACATGTTTCCATTCAGCAATGGACCTTAAGAATCAAGTTCTGTATTACTAAGCCCTTCCTGTCATCTAAACTCTACACATGCCTGATAAAAGCAGAATAAAAAAAGAAGTATTGCAGGATGGTTAATGACATATTAGATTGTACATGCTAGCACTCTCCTAAAACAGTTGTTCTTTCTCAGCATCTTCACCAGCTCCTTACCACAGTTATTTGCCAAAGGTTCAAATGACAAATTCACCACCATAAAAGGAACAGGCAAGCAAAAACTGAGGGTAATGCTACTCAATACTAGAAGTCTAAATCTCAAAATGCACTCATTCGAGGCACTCCTTAAAATGGAGAACATCGATGTCTGTGCAGTGACTGAGACCTGGTTCAAGGCTTCAGAAAGCACCCCTGTATTACCAGGCTATAACTCATATCACACTTTTCGGCCATCTAAACTGGACTGGAACACCAAAGGCGGAAGTGTGTCCATATTCATTAAAGGACAACTACATGAAAGAGTACATTATTTCTTCTCCAGCATGCATTTTTCTCCCCACCTAATGATCCCACCACTTAAAATTACATTAATGTAGAAGGAAGTTTTTATTTTCTTAATTTTTGTGATTATGAGTGCTTGTCTATCGGTACTGCTAGCCATGTTTAAAAAAAACTTACTCTCATACTTGTATGATCTTGTAACAAGTTACCCATCAGTCTGACTACAAATTTCAGCAGAATTTGCAGGGGTGTTCAACCTTTTGGCTTGCTAGGGCAACATTGAGTGAACAGAAATGGTCTTAGGGCTGCATATAAAATATATCATATAGTTAAATCTTTCGTTGCTCCGGAAGACCACAGTCGACCTCCTGGCTGTACTGTAGGTGCATTTGAACAATGAATAAATGTAATAAATGCCTAATATTTGCCTTAAAATTCTAATTCTCATTCTAATTCTAATTCTCTAATCTAACAATTAACTCTAACATCTTAGTTAATATCTATCTATATATATATATATATATATATATATATATATATATATATATATATTTTTTACAAATAAACATATATTCACTACAGCACTAGCATTTCTCACTGGGAAAACCATTCCAGCAGTCCAACTACGTAAAATGTCAACATCAGCAGTCCTACAATACTATAATCCACAAAAATAACCCAACAAATTTGCAATAAAGTAAAGAATTCATATTACTGACTTAATAAAACAATTCTGAATAAGCTACAAGAGGGTTTCACCCAAACAAATAACTGGTGCTGGAAATATGGCCTCAAGCTAAATGCCAAAAAATGCATCATCATCCCCTTTGAGGAGAGTGATGTCCCCACAAATTATCACATTAATAACAACGTTGTAAGCATGCAATAAGTCGTATGGTACTTGGGCACCCAGGTTGATAGAAACCTGACTTTTGACCACCATGTTGTCTCCGTTGTAAGGAAAACATTTTACATGGCCCACTTCATTAGTAAGGGTATCTCATCAAGGGACAAGGAGGTCATAACATCCCTGTATTCTTACTTTACAAGAGCAATTATTGAGTGCAATGCCCCTTTTGGCATGTGCCTCAGCAAAACACCTTGCCAAAAGAAAGACTACAACCATTTCTGACAAAAAAGTTCAAAGGACTAAGTTCACGTAGTTATCCAAACAGACTAAAAAGCTTCTTGCTTTCCTCTGTCTCTCACTGGCCCCTATAAATTTCATCATTGGCTTGCTTTCCAGGCTAAGAAATATCCTGCCTTAAGAGACTTCCTCTACCTCAGAAATACTGGTTATACTTAAAACACTCACTACAAAGACCACAGCCTTCACTGCAACATAAACAAGCCAGTTTTTATGGACAGGTTCTTGACACAAAAACCTTCAACTTCTGTAAAAAGCTACTCTCATTATCAAACAATGTAGTTCAACAACAAGATGGCTGGATGGATAGCCATAAATGTAATCCTTGGGTAAGTAGCATAGCCTTCATCAAACCAGATGGAAAATCCACATACTAACCTTTCCCAGCTGGATGGCTAAGATCTAATATCGGTTACTCAAGTCTAGTTGCCCAAAAAGAGGGGCATGTTTAACTAAGAATTCCATTTGCAAAATTATATTCAGTATACATATTAAATCTCTCTCTCTTACACACACACACACACACACACACACACACACACACACACACACACACACACACACACACACACACACACACAAGCCCCTACTTGTAAAATAGGCAACCTCAGTAATCACATGACACCCACTCACTGAATGAAATTGTCTGGAAGTCAAAATATCTGAAAAAAAATCATAATAGAGATGGATTCATCCATGTAATTTCCCACCACCAAAAGGACCATCAATAAATCAACAAACAACTGCTCGGCAAAAAGTAAATCAATAAGAAAACCATAAACTATAATGCTACATACTGGTGTAAACATATAACTTGTGTCAATCCCCAGGTTAATCCATACCAAAAGATTGTTTCAGAGCTTCAGCTATGTACAAACAGCTTTCTCCTAAAAACTTAACTCATTGATATTTGCCTTGCTGTAATTATAACTGTAAAAAAAATGTTTTTAAGTTTATTCTGTACCTCAGTGATTCTCACTGTTACGAGATGTAATCTCTGCCATATTGTATGAGTACTACATCCATAATTTGCTGTCTCTCTTTCTCATGTATTGTATTATACTGTTTTGTGTTATTTTTGGAGCTTTTCTCCCCGGGCCTCCGCTGAAAATGGACCTGTAAACTTTCCCGGTAAACAAATGTAAAATAAAATAAATAAAAATAAACTTCCCTCCAATCTAAAGCCATTTGACATTCAGACATTTTAATTTGTGCAGAAGTTACTCACAGACTTGACAATTTACTGAGCTGTAATGCTGACCTTCGCTTTTGAAAAAAACAAATTCCCAGACTTTGTCAATAGCTCAAAGTGTAGAGAGGATTATTTATTTATTATATATTTATTTATTTTTGGAAAACATCTTTAAAACTGTTAAATTGATTACACACCCAGAAACACAAAAAGTTATTGTGATTATGTAAACCACAGACTCCTGCAAGAAATCAAACTCACATTAGCACTCTATGCTTATGTCCGAGCAGATGAATCATACCTGTCAATTCCAAAAGAAGTAAAGTAGCTTAATAAGAAGGTTATTTGTAAGGTTACATGGCAGTTTATATTGGAAATAAGCAGAGATATTAAAAAGGCTCTGCTTTTCATAATTATGCCGAAAAGTCTTCCAAGGTAAATACAACTTTTGATTTAGTATGGAACCATACCTCTCAACCTTAGAGCAAGAAATCTGGACAACGCAAAAAATAAAAGTGGGGCACAGGCCCAAAAATAGTTATGCATTGCAGACACCATTGAAACAACTGTAGCTATAAACATTATACATCACTTATAATCTTTCCATCCCATTATTGTCAGTTAAACATTATATGGCTCATTCAGTCCTGCCTTCTTTTGCATCAAAGAAAACCATGCTTTGAAATGACAAATGTATTAAAAATAATAAATAAAACACATTGCATCAACATCCTGCAACTTCCTACCTGCAAGCAACCACAGAGCTTTCACTGAAACTAGGGCTGTTTGTTTCCCCAGAATGACAGCTCTCCCTAATTAAGTCTAATGGTATACAATCTACCAGTATCTGAACTATCTGAAATAAATTAAATTATGGCCTGTAAATTGAAAGTACACTTTGTTTAATTAAACTATCTTTCTAAGCCCACTTACTATATTTTTTCAGTAACATCCTAATATCCATTTCCAGGTCACTTTACAAGACATTGGCAGTGGTAGACTTGGCATCCTTCAGAACCCCACAGGCCCACGCTAATACATTGTCCATTAAATGTAAATATCCACCCACTGTAAATGGCAAGAAGCTATGTTTTAAAAAATCTACTTCTGGCATGTGTACACAAGTATTAGGTTTTGAAACAAAGAAACATATTCTCCACAGTCTGTAAGTCTCTGTCTTTAATAATCATCTACTGTTGCAGCACTCCCAACACATAAGCACACACATACACACTAAAATCTCCAACATTTAAAAAATGACATTGTGCCCACTTGATTTGCCAGCATTGATGATCCGCCAAAGCTATGCTTACTGTTGTCCAATCTACCACTGCTTAGAACCCACCAATGAAAAAACAGTACTAGGTGCTTTTTTGTTTGTCTGAAAAAACAATACAACTTTATATGCTACAGTCCCACATAGTCAGTCCACTACTGACACATTAACCCTAGGCTGCTGTCTCATTCTTACTCCGTGGAACTGCATTACCTAGGATGACTACTTTTATTTCCTAAGCAAAAGACACAAATTGGAAGATGAGGCAAAAATACAGACATTATTTGAAAATCCATACAGTTAAGAGGTATGAGTTCATGTTCAATACAACACTCTCCCTGTCAGGAAAGCCGCAATTTAATGAAAGTGTACTCTTAATGTATGATATATTTGTGAGCTAACTTGTTTGTGTTCAGTAGGTAGACTGATCATTGTTAGCCTCATTGTGCATGCGTCTCTCTCTGTCATGTACACATATACACACATACACACACACACTCTTCTTCTACTTTCACATACAGAATTCTGCTTTCATGCATGCACTCACTCATTCCATACTTACCTATTAGCACAGGTAATTGCTGTCCCTTTCAAAGGCAACAGTGGCAAATCCATCCATGAGTCCCTCTTCAGCGAGAACACACACACTGATTGTTTGGCGCAAAATAATGGTGTAAACACACAGACCCTTTTTTGGCTCAAAAACAAAACTAGAAGGGTGCTTTGGCGCATGCACACACCGACATTAGCATTACAGGTCACGGGAGTGAAAAACACAAAACAAAAAAAAGTGTTTTGGGGCATGCATACATCGATGTTGCAGTTAGAGGTTGAGGGCCGCATGGAAGAGCTCTGAGGGCCACATGCGACCCGCGGGCCGCAGGTTGGACATGTCTAGTTTAGATCTTCTATTCATCTGGCACATAACCTTTTTTGAGGTTGATGTTGAGGAGCCTCTGTACAGTGGCTGACAGGTCGCAACCTAGTATGTTATATGGCCCAAACAAAAGCAGTGATTCTGGCCTTGTATAGTGACTGTGGACTTGTTCTTGGGAGGCTTTGTGGTAGTACACATAAAAGTAAGTTGGATCTGGGAATGCTGGGGTAGAGGCATATGAAGGACATTTATCCACTAGTAGACTGGCTACGAGCTCTGGGTCTGAGTAGGTTTTATTATTTTGTGAGATATTTAAGAGGAGATCGTATTCAGGTATATAGGGCATTTAGGGACAACTACCTCTGGGAAATGTTTGGGGTTATCAAAAAGTACTAGAGAATTGTCAGATAACCTATGCAGAAGATTCTATAAGAATGAGAAGTGTACTAATTGGTTCTCTGACAGAGTAGCTGATGCTTGGAACAGACTACCAAATTATATTAAAGCAAGTACTAGTTTAGATACTTTTAAGAACAGCCTGGACATTTATTATGAGAACAAGTGTTTTGGCATATTGGCAGGCTAGAAGGGCTTTAATGCCTGTGCTTGAAACATTTGTATATATGCATGTATGCATGTAAAATGCCTATAGCCAGTTTATCTCTCATTTCCCTGTTATAAATACTGCATTTGCCCGGTTTTGGATGCTGGGCAGCACTGGTTAGCTAGGGTATAACTATTCCCGGCTCCACAAAGTCTCCTGTTCAACTTTTCCCTTGGAACTAAACAAACTTTCAACTGAAGCACTCAAGCCATCCATTTCTCAGCCCAGCTCTTGCTCAAAACTCATAGCAAGCACTTATAAACTCTAGTACTAGACCCTCCTGTACTGTACAGAAGGACAAGGCTCTCTATTCGACCTTACCAGCCATCCAGTAAAACAGTTCACTGTACCTATCCAGGCATGTCCAAAGGGCAGTTTCAGGTGTACTCTCCAGTCCAACTGGTGAATCTGGGCATTTTGAAGCAATGCTACAACTGTCTCATGTACACAGACAACCCTCTCCTCCTACCACCAAACACTAATACATGCGGGACATGCAATTATACAGCCAAACTGGAGGCTAAGCTCTGTCAACCCAAGACTGGATCAGACAGTCAAGAGGAGAAGGGAAATACTTGCATCACACCACCAATCTCACATAGACCCATTAAATCAGCACTGGCAAAAAACACACACAAATACATGAAAACATACTCGGAGGCTCTAAATAAAAATCTGCAAAAGCAACAGAGACCTCCAAAGCAAACATCCAAGCAACCTCCACCCCCCAACACAAACCATGAAACACATACTTCACATGAAACCATGAAACACATACTTCACAAAACCAGTGTGCCATGCAATCACAGCCCTTAAGGCAAAATAACATATCCAACATACTAGTAATAGTTGACTCTATAGTCAGGCACACTGACGTCCCACTCACTAGGCTGAATAAGGAGAAGGTTACTGTTAGCTGCCTGTTGGGTGCCAGGATCCGCCACATAACACAAGCACTGAGGTCACTCCAGAACAAGTACAAATATGACTCTGTCATTGTCCATGTTGGTGTGAATGACCTGAGCCGTACCTCCCTGGACTACATGAAAGAGCTCTCTGATCACATAGCCCAGGCTGGTATGACCCTGACCCTGAGTACCATCCTGCCCTCACCGAGAATAATACCACAGTATAAAGAAAAAAATCTCAATTTCAATAATTGGCTAAGTTTCTGGTGTCATTCAAAGGGGATCCAGTGATTTGAACTGCAATTCAAATTGTAGCTTGCTACAGATCACCCACCATGTCCCAGGACCCCCATTTTGCATTTCTGGAAACAGTGGGAAACATAAAGGTCCTATCAAACACCCTAATATTGGATGATTTCAATTACCCAAACCTTAACTGGGAGTACTACTCAAGTACTAACCCCCTTGCCCAACATTTCCTAGAATTTATAAACTCAAATGCCCTGGTTCAACTGGTCAACACTCCCACTAGAGGTGACAACATACTGGACCTGGTCATCAACAACATGGGTGACCGGTGTTCCACACCGGAGGTTCAACCCCTCACTGGTTAGATCTGACCATAAACAAATCCATTTGGATATCCACATTCCGCCCCCACCCCCGGACAAGGAAACTACCATGAAAAACTTTTCAGAAGCAAACTTCACGTTACTTAGGTAACTGAGGTCACTCCAGAACAAGTACAAATATGACTCTGTCATTGTCCATGTTGGTGTGAATGACCTGAGCCATACCTCCCTGGACAACATGAAAAGAGACATGGAAGAGCTCTCTGATCACATAGCCCAGGCTGGTATGACCCTGACCCTGAGTACCATCCTGCCCTCACCAAGAATGATACCACTATATAAAGAAAAAAAAATCTCAATTTCAACAATTGGCTAAGTTTCTGGTGTCATTCAAAGGGGATCCAGTGTCTGTCCACCTGGGATGACATGCTCAACAAGCCATGGTGCTTCACTAGAGACGGCTTGCACCTGTCACCCTTAGGCTTTCGAATACTGGCCAAGGCACTTGCCACCCCCATAGTGCCATTTTTAGGCAAGGCTCAAAAGACAAACCCACTGCCGTAAATAGCACAAGTAACAAAAAACTGAGGGTAATGCTACTCAATGCCAGAAGTCGAAACCTGAAAATGCATGCACTCGAGGCACACCTCAGTATGGAGAAAATCGATATATGTGCAGTAACAGAAACCTGGTTTAAGAGTCCAGAGAGCACCTCAGCACTACCAGGCTACAACTCATAAAATACATTTCTGCCATAGAACCCGAACCAAAATACAAAAGGCGGGGGCGTATCCATATTCATCAAGGATACCCACACCTCCAGGTTAGTGGCACAGCACGATGCTTCAGAGATCATCCACGTGCAACTAACAATGGGCAAAACTGCAATTCAAATTGTAGCTTGCTACAGATCACCCACCATGTCCCAGGACCCCCATTCCGCATTTCTGGAAACAGTGGGAAACATAAAGGTCCTGTCAAACACCCTAATATTGGGTGATTTCAATTACCCAAACATTAACTGGGAGTACTACTCAAGTACTAACTCCCTTGCCAAACCTTTCCTAAAATTTATAAACTCAAATGCCCTGGTTCAACTGGTCAACACTCCCACTAGAGGTGACAACATATTGGACCTGGTCATAACCAACATGGGTGACTGGTGTTCCACACCGGAGGTCAACCCCTCACTGGTTAGATCTGACCATAAACAAATCCATTTGGATATCCACATTCTGCTCCCACCTCCGGACAAGGAAACCACCATGAAAAAATTTTCAGAAGCAAACTTCACGTTACTTAAAACCGAGGTGGAAAGTTTCAAAGCCCCCATGCTAAAGGATAACACTGTCCAAGCTGCAAAATCCTTTACTAATGCATTCTACGGGCACCTACAAGAATGCATGGATCGTGCCATTCCCAAGCAAAACCAAGACTCACTCCTCCAAGTAAAGGAAACCAGTCTGGTGGACTCCTGCCATAAACAAGCTATACAACAGAAGGAGGAAACTAGTACAGAAAAGAGTAAAATCCCGAGAAGGGAAGACATCCCTGATCAGTATCAGCAAGAAACTACGATCCCTCATAAAATCATCCAAGGCGAGCTTCAAAGGAAAAATTGCCAAGGACTCCAAAGATAACCACAAGGAATTTTTTAGCTATGTCAAGAATCTAAGTGGCAATGCTCAAATCTGCTTGGAGTTAGTGCAGAATGGCACAAAATACACTGAACCGACCAATATTGCCAACATCCTGGCAGACAGGTTCAGCACAAACGTCACCCCCTTCTCACCCCCAAAAGGACCCGTAACCATACCAGAAGAATGTAGAGTCCCTGAAATCACAGACACTAAAGTTAAAACAGCTCTCTCCAAAGCCAAAAACACAGCATTAATGGGACCAGATGGTGTCCCAGGCTGCATCCTACACGAGCGCAAAGACGAACTAACTCCTCACCTAAACACACTGTTCAAACGCAGCCTCTCTACAGGCTATGTACCCATAGAGTGATGCACAGCAATGGTTATTGTGCTCCACAAAGGTGGAGCCACAACAGACCTGGGAACTATCGCCCTATAAGCCTGACTAGCTTGGTCTGCAAGGCTATGGAGTACATCATCATGGAATTCATTAACAGAGACATTGGGAACCTCCAAATATTGGACCCTACCCAGTTCGGCTTGTTAAGGGCAGAACATGCCTTCTAAACCTGGTGGACTTCTTTGAGACAGTTACCAAGGCTATAGATGAAGGAAAGGTGGTGCACACAGCCTACCTAGATCTCGCAAGACTGCAAACTAGGGGCTATAATTAACTCTTTGGCTGACACAGACATCCTCCAAAAGGGTCTCACTGAGACAGATACCTGGCGTCAAAATCATGGCCTCAAGCTAAACGCCAAAAAGTGCATAGTCATCCCCTTCGGAAAAAACAAAGTATCCACAAACTACCACGTAGATGGTAGACCCCTAAATACGGAAGATGTAATAAGGGATCTGGGGACCCAAGTAGACAGTAATCTCACCTTTGATAATCACATTGCCAAAGTGGTTAGAAAATCCTTCTACATGGCCCACCTAATCACAAAAGGGTTCGCATCCAGATCAAAAGAGGTCATTGTGCCCCTCTACTCATTACTCATCAGACCCATCATAGAGTACAACACCCCATTTGGGATGTACCTTACAAGACACCTGCGACAGCTGGAAAGACCACAGACGTACCTCATCAAGAGATCACTGGCCTCAAACAGATGCCCTATGCAGCTTGAATGAAGAAACTCCAGCTGTACTCGGTTTCATAACCACCTACTCAGAGGTGATCTCTGCCTGACATACAAGGCCATGTCCAACCCAGAATTGATGGACATGCTTTACCTAAAGAAAACCTTATCCCCTCGAGCCACATGCTTTAGGGATCTAAACCTCACCACAACAATAAATAGGACATGCTGGAGGGATAGATTCCTGTCCGAGAGACTTCCCATGCTTTGGAACAAGATTCCAATCTACATTAGGCAGAGCTCCTCGCTAGCACTCATCAGAAGAATCCTTGACAAGTGGATGGGAAACAGAATGTTTACCCCAAGGATCACTTCAGTGGCTCTGGTGGACAGAGGCACAGGGAACTAATCTAAGGGGGCGGCGAAAGCCAACACATTCTGGCTAGGCTTGTTGATGCCTTCGAGCAGATAGCCTAGTACCTACCTATAAACCTATGAACCTATATATGTATGTAGATATAATGTACCTATATGGTGATATGGTATTTGGCATTAAGTTAGAGCTGTGCATGCCTTTCAAATGCCCCAGGATTTGCATTATGTGCATGATTTGCTCTCATATGTTTGCCATGTCCATTATGCATTTTTAAATACCTTTATTGGATTATTATTTGTGACAGAGGCAAATTTACATTTCTACAAAAGTAATCAAACTGTATTAACAGATTAACATTAAACAAACATTATACTTTACATATATTGCCATATGCCATAGA
The DNA here is from genome assembly GCF_019279795.1 of Protopterus annectens. Classification (NCBI taxonomy): domain Eukaryota; kingdom Metazoa; phylum Chordata; order Ceratodontiformes; family Protopteridae; genus Protopterus; species Protopterus annectens. The sequence goes on from NC_056737.1 coordinate 1,828,550,712, forward strand.
ACCTATGCCACATTACTGGAAAATATTAGGGTTCACCAAACACCCTAATAGTGGGCGACTTCAACTACCTCACCATTAACTGGGAAAACTACTTGTGTACCATCTCCTTAGCTCAACGCTTTCTGGAATTCATAAACTCTAATGCCCTGGATCAACTTATCCACACCCCCACCAGGGGCAACAATATCCTAGACCTAGTCATTACCAACATGAGTGACCGATGTTCCACACCTGAAGTCAGCTCCTCGTTGGTCCGATCCAACCATAAGCTAATCACCCTTGATATCCACATCCTGCCCCCACCCCCCATTAAGGAAACCATGGTAAAACATTTCTCCAAAGCCAACTTCATGTTTCTTAAGACAGAAGTGGTGAACTTCAAGACACCCATGCAGATGGACAATACAGTTACGACTGCTGAATCCTACACAAATGCACTCTATAAGCACGAGTGCATGGATTGTGTTATCCCAAACAGAACCAAGACACTATCCACCATAAAAAGGAAGCCAATCTGGTGGTCCCCTGCCATAAACGAACTGTACAACAGAAGGAAGAAACTGTTTCAAAAGAGAGTAAAATCCCATGAGTGGAGGACCTCCCTGGACAGCCTCAGTAAGAAGCTGAGATCCCTTATAAGATCCTCCAAAGCTAGCTACGAAAACAAAATCACCACTAATTCTAAGGACAACCACAAAGCACTTTATAGCTATGATAAGAATCTTGATGGCAACACCCAGATCTGCTCTGAGTTACAGCACAATGGCAAAAAAATTACAGAACCAAATGATATTGCTAACATCCTGTCAGATAGGTTCAAAGCTAACTTTACCCCCCACCCCACCCCCTAAAGGGCCCATATCTATACAGGAAGAATGCAGAGTCCCTGTAATCACAACTATGCAGGTAAAAGCTGCACTCTCTAAAGCCAAAGGCACAGCATCTATGGGACCGGACAACATCCCAAGCTGCGTTTTACACAAACTTCAGAATGAACTGGCTCCCCACTTAAGCACCATGTTCAGTAATAGCCTCACATCAGGCTCTGTGCCCACTGAATTGTGCACAGCAACAGTTATTCCACTCCACAAAGGGGGAGCCACCACTGATCTCGGGAACTATTGACCTGTTTGCCTGACGAGCCTGGTCTGCAAGGTTATGGAATGTATCATCATGGAACTCGTAAACAAAGACATTGGTAACCTCCAAACTCTGGATCCCACCCAGTTCGGGTTTGTGAAAGGCAGATCATGCCTCCTGAACCTGATCAACATCTTTGAGGCAGTCACCAAAGCCGTAGATGAGGGTAAGGTGGTTCACACAGCCTATCTTGACCTCGCCAAGGCTTTCGATACCATCCCCCATTCTGGAATTATAGCTAAACTCACTAAACTAGGTATAAATCCCTATGTCACAAGATGGGTTGCCAACTGGCTCACTGACAGAACCCACACTGTAAAAGTTGCAGACTCCAAATCTAACCTCAAAGCAGTGACAAGTGGAGTACCACAGGGTTCCATCCTGGGACCTCTCCTGTTTGGTATTTACTTTTCTGAAGTACAGGCTAACACAGAATGCCTCTGGCTAACAAAGTTCACAGATGACTGCAAACTAGGAGCCATAGTCAAGTCCCCAAATGATGTGGACATCCTACAGAAGGGCCTCGCTGAGACAGATGCCTGGTGTCAGAGCCATGGCCTCAAGCTCAATGCCAAAAAGGGCAGTGTCATCCTCTTTGGCAAAAACTCTGTACCCATGAAACTACCACATAGGCAGCAATCTACTTAACACTGAATGTGTGATAAGAGACCTTGGGACCCAGGTGGACAGTAGTCACTCCTTTGATAGTCACATCGCCACAGTAGTCAGGAAGTCCTTCTACGTGGCACACTTCATCATAAAAGGGTTCTCATCCAGGAAAAAAGAGGTCATTGTTCCCCTCTACTCGACACTCATTAGACCCATTATAGAGTATAATGCCCCTTTTGGAATGTACCTCACAAGACATCTGCAGCAGCTGGAAAGGCCACAGAAGTACCTCACAAAGAGGATTACTGGCCTCAAACAAATGCCCTACACTGATCCCCACAAAAAACTCCAGCTTTACTCTGTAGCATATCGCCTACTCTGAGGTGATCTCTGCCTAATATATAAAGCTATGTATTTCAAACCCAGAGCTGTTGGACATGCTATACCTAAAGAAATCACAATCCCTCCAAGCTACATGCTCTATGGACCTAAACCTTGTCACCACAATAAACAGGACATGCTGGAGGGATAGACCCCTGTTCCAGAGACTTCCCATACTCTGGAACAGGCTACCCATCTATGTCAAGCAAAGTTCTTCATTAGCACTCTTCAAGAAAAATCTTGACGAGTGGATGGAAAATAGGAAATACACCCCGGGGATCACTTCACTGTCTCTGCTCGACAGTGGTACAGGAAAATAACTTTCTTGGGTGGCATAAGCCAGGGAACCTTGTTGGCTAGGCTTATGTAGGCCCTTGGGCTAATAGCCTAGTACCTACCTATGTACCTATGAACACTGCATAAGTTAGTCATTTACGGCCTGTTTTTTTAAACAAAAAACACATTTATTAAACTGTCACTTATGACATGAGCAATCCTACAGTTACATTAATGGCAACAAACCACACTGCCACAATCCTGGTTGCAAGTATTTTACATCACAAACCATACTGACATTTTTATACTTTCCATATGAATAATTGATGTTTATAATCCCATCAGTGATGCTGCACTTTAGACTTTAATACTTATTATTGGTAAGATTGATGTTGATATAACATGCTTGTTAGCTTAACTTTAAGTGAATGAAAGTAATATAGGATAGCCCTTCTTGACCATGATTTGCATGGCTAATTTCCTCTTTGGTGATTGAATTAACCTATCCCATTTGGTGTTAGATTGTTTTACATCGCTTAGTGAGGAAAATGTGATCATACCATATGTAATTTTAGGGGACCTATGCATGGGATAAAGCATTTAGGAGCAGCCACTGTCCATTACTAGTAGAGGGAGCTGATTGTTATAGGACTCCTGTGTGTTGCAGGAAAGAGTCCAACATCTTTCTGTTACCCATCTATATATCCAAGTTCTGCTTGAATATGGACAGGGCTGAGCTTTGTTTTATGTGAATGGGGAGTCTGTTCCAAAGCAGTGGTTCTGCTGATTTTACAGAAGAGGTTTAGATCCTTGGATCAAGTATTTGTAATGCCATTTGACTTGTTGGTGTGCAGTAGGTCCATCAGTACTGGAGGAGGCATTGCATGCCTGACACAGGATATCTCATAGCAGCCTGCCAAAAGTGGCATCTGTAAGACAGTCATAGTCCGTGTGTTTGTAAATTACTAGAGGCATAACTGCTTGGAATACATTAAGAGAGACATAGTGGATCTCTTGGGGTATGTGTCCCAGGCCAGTATGAGCCTAGCATTGAGCAGCATTCTACCTTCTGCATGGATGATGCCACAATATGAAAAATAGATGACTGACTTTAGTAATTGGCTTAGTTGTTGGAACCTCTCCAAGAGGGGGTGAATACTTTTCCGCAAGGTAGGTTATGTTTTTATTATTTTTGCTCTTTCACCGTTGAATATTTTCCTTTGTGTATGTACAAGTAATCATTGCTATTCAGAATCAGATGTTTCAGTGGCTAGAACTTCAAAAAAATCTTAGTGTAAATCCCTTCTCCTGACCTGTCTTCCTGCATGCAGTCTCTCTCATCCTTTTTCCATTTATATTTTTTCTTCTACAGTTTCTGCTTCACTTAGTTCACTCTCTCCCCAGTCTCCCTTTGTCATTCCTTGTGCATATTTTATTCCATTTCCCCTTGTTTTTCATTTTTGCTGTTTACTCCATCCAGAAGTGCCCCTTTTTAAAACATGCATTCAACCAATACCTTCTTTCTGTATGTCCTTCCTCCCCACTCTGTTTACACTGTATCTTGTACAATCATTAATTAAATTAGATGCTAGATGACTACCTCCTGTGATCAGTTCTTGACTATGCAGAATAAACAGACCAGTTGATTGTTGGAGGGCTGACACTTTACAGGCAGCTAGTACCAAAACGAATTGCAAAAAAAATGTAATTTATGCCATTTATAGCTCAGGGCACTGGGAAGCTCAAAAGTAATAAGATTACACTGACAGAAAGTCAGATAATAAAATTTACAGTAATGTAAATATATACTGGGTAATAAATGCAAATATGTACTGGGTAATAACTGTAAACATATACTGGGTAATAAGTGTAAACATATACTGGGTAATAAGTGTAAATATATACTGGGTAATAAGTGTAAACATATACTGGGTAATAAGTGTAAATATATACTGGGTAATAAGTGTAAACACATACTGGGTAATAAGTGTAAATATATACTGGGTAATAAGTCTAGAACATTAAATGTACTTAAGTACTGCAGACTCTGAATGTGTCTCTGGATCACTTGACAAAATGTTTGAAACTATCCCTTGTAGCTACTATAGTTAAAAGATATCATTTTGTAAATTGATTTTGATCTTCTTAAGATTAACTGAGCAGAAGTATACAGTATACATTTGAGGTCATTCATACACATGTACTATTTGAAACAAATCATAAGCAAAGTGGAAAGGTTAGATGATATTTAAGATGCAAACTTATTATAATGATTGTCAGTAGTGTAGCAAGGGCATTGTGAAAGGGACAGTCACCCTGAGCACTGTTTTGTCGAGAGTACAATTCACTGATGTAAAACTGAAAAACATATTTTAAATCAAATATGTTTTGATCTTTAATGGGATAGCAATACTTATGGTCTAAAGGATGTCCAAGGCACTCCTGAGAGCCTCCCACCCCTGCTTATGGCATCTTGCTTGGACCTCAGTGCAATAATGGCAGTCTCTTTAATTTAGTCTTTGGTGCTCACTGTGAGTTGAGGGATATCCTCTTTTGGGAATTGAAATCACTCACTATGGGCACATTTGGTGTGTGGGGAGACAGACTGAGTGGGCAGGAAATAAAGGAGTCTCCGAGCTTAATAGGACAAATGTTTTATTTTGGTGTTTGCACATACCTGGACAGACTGCTGAGGTGGTTGTTGGGGGAGATGTTTCATTATGGTGCTTGTGTACACTTGGACAGACTACTAAAGGGGTAGTTGGGGGAAATGTTTTATTTATGTGCTTGTGCATACTTGGACATACTACTGAAGGGGTTATTGGGGGGAATTTTTCATTTTGGTGCTTGTACATACTACTGCTGGGGGTCATTGGGGAAGTATTTTATTTTGGTGCTTGCTCATACTTGGACATGCTACTGAAGAAGTCTTTAGGGGGAATGTTTCATTTTGGTGCTTTTACATACCTGGACATACTACTGAAGGCTTTGTTGGGGGAAATGCTTCAGTTTGGTACTTGTGCATACTGAGGCAGACTGCTGAATTGGTACTTGTGCATACTGAGGCAGACTGCTGAAGGGAATGTTGGCGGGATAGTTTCAGTTTGGTGCTTGTGCATAAGGAGCCCTTGTGGGAAATGTTTAATTTTACTTGTGCATTCTTGGAAATACTATTGATGTGTTCTTGGGGGAAATGTTTCATTTTGGTATTTGTGTATACTTGGGTCACTGGGGGGATGTTTCATTTTGGTATGTGTACATACTTGGACATGCTACTGAAGGGGTCCTTGAGGAAATGTTTCATTTTGGTACTTGCGCATATTTGGGCATATACTGAAGTGGTCTTTGTGGGGCATGCCCCCTTTTTTTATATTTTATTATTTTATTTGACATTTGTTGACCGGGATAGACCAACTGAGCTAAAGCCCTTTTTCAGAGGAGGCCCAGGGAGAAAAGCTCCACAGTAAATTACAAGTTAGTAAATACAATCGTATTATATTCAAACATTACAGGTATAATATATTATGACACGTCTATTTTACAGAGATTTTTTTTGTTTGGACAGAGGCAAAGAGCAGTAAAAATATGCAGCTTTGTGTCATATTTTAAATTTAGTTACATAAACAATAGGAATCATAGATACATTTTTTTTGCATTCAGTTTAAGGCCATAACTTTAGCACCAATCTCTTATAGGATGTTGACATCATTTGGAGATTCTATGACTGTTCCCAGTTTGCTGTCATTAGCAAACTTTATCAGCCACAGACCTTTAGGTTTTGCATGTACTACGGAGAAATTGATTCCAAATACTAGAGGTACCTGGACTGATCCCTGTGGAACACCACTGGTTACAGGTATGCTGTTGGAGGTGGAGTCCCCTGTTTTGACTATACGGGTTCTTTCAATGAGCCAGATAGTGACCCATCAAATGATTTAAGGGTTTATACCTAGCTGGGTGAGTTTGTCAATGATGCCTGAGTTGGGGGTAGTGTCAAAAGCCTTGGCTAAGTCTAGTTAGGCTGTATGCATAGATTTACAGATTTTCCCTTGTTCAGGGCCTTGATGACTGTCTTGAAGAAGTCCACAAGGTTTAACAGGCATGATCTCCCTTTGACAAATCCTAACTGAGTAGGGTCAAGTGTTTTGATATTACCTATATCTGTGATAAGGTCCATAATGATTCGCTCCATGGCCTTGCAGATAAGGCTAGTCAGGCTAATAGGTCTATAGTTCCTGGGGTCAGTGGGAGCACCACATTTGTGCAATGGGATAATGGTGGCCATTTTCCATTTAGCTGGGATGAAGCTTAGACTATGAAAAGCATACCCAAAGGTGTTGCTATTTCTTTTTGGACCCCATTTAGGATGCAGCCTGGATGTTATAAAGTCTCATAGATGTTATGTTTTTGGCCTTAGAGAGGGCTTGTTTTGGTCCTATCAGGTACAGCCACAGTTATACAGGTGTTTGTATAAAGCATTGGTGTAAAACTCAGCATAGCTGTCAGTTCCATTTCAGGGGCAAGGTGCAGTGAAGCTATTTATACCATTCTGTAAGAAGTTAAATTCTGATTCGGATTTGCTGGGGAGAGTCAGGAGACTGATTTGTGGTCAGATCTCAACAGGGAAGATATCACAGTGGGGTGCTACTATGTTCCCCCATATTAGTAAGCATCAGAGACAGGATCTATAGAAGACTAGACAAGAATTCCCATGAAATGATTTTATCCCTTGTAATGCACATGTAAACCCCTTCCCAGGTGGGGCATTGTCGCTATTCCTTGGAAGAATTGGCAGTTTCTGATGTACTCATCCTAATTTTGAGTGGAGGAATTACTATTCTATTAGTAGTTCTTTGTTTTATGTGGAGATGAATAAGATTCTTGCAAGCTGTAATGCTATGTGCTACAAATCTGTCTTTTAATCAAATTTTTTTTTTATTTGTGAGCATATGTTTATGTGAACATTCAACTTGTAGATGTACATTAGGTCTGTGTAGATGGATACAGAAAGACACTCAACTTATACTAAGGCAGAGGCTCCCACTCAGCAACTGGTATGAGAATAAACTCAGGAGCAGCTTTTGAGGCAGTAGGTGTACTTTATATGGTTTACACCATCGCTTTTCTTGTTGAGAAAAAGTAGTGCACTTTCATTTTGTGCCAAGTGTTTTAACAGCATGCCAAGGGGCACTATACTCAAAAGAGTGGATTAAAAAGTGTCAGATACAGAGGATTGATCACATCTTCACATCTGTATGCCATGCCCTTAATAATAAGCTATGCAATGGAAAAAATAAACTTTATTACAGCAGTGGATACATGCTCAGTGCTTACATCGGTTTGGAGACATTGATTTCTCTGGGTATGCTGTCAATGTAATAGTTTCAGGGGTTGATGTACTTACTGAAGGATGATATTATACAGTAAATGTATTTTTTTTCCTGTAATTTCTTGATTTTGACAGCATCAATTTCCATTTAAAAAAGCCACTTGGACAATATAGGTGTACACTGTATAGCCAATAATTGAAATTAGCTTACTGTCATCAATAATCTTTGTGAGACATAAACCCTTAGAACTATATCTGACCACTAAGAAATAAATCCTAGTGCAAAATTCTCCAAGTACGGCACCCAGTGGAGCACAGCTGATGACATGTCTTTTGGAGGAGATGAATCCATCCACTCTAAATTCTTGGTTTCTATAAAGTGTGGTCCATTTTTCAATCCATCAGTTGATGTAAGGCTTGACAGTTAGCTAGAAGAGTGTTGCATGTTATTGTATACCTTAGCAAGACTTGGATATATTGTTTTGTTATGATTTTCACTCATCCATCAATAACTTTCTTGAAGAACTCAAGCATTTTAAGAGGGCAGTACTTGACCTTAATAGAATATCATTATAGTTTGACAATGTCCTTGTCTATAATTCCATAATGATCCTTTCCATAACTTTACAGAAAAGGCTGTTCAGATTTGTTAGTCTACATTTACTGGGTTCAGTTGATGGCTTGCCCTTATGCAGGGTGATGACAATTTAGGTCCTGTATTCATCTGGCACATACCCTGTTTTGAATCTAAAAGTTGATGGTCTTTGCAAGAGGGTTGACAGACACTGTTTCAGGTCTGGCATTACTCAACAGGTTATGTTATCTGGCATAAGAAATCAGTGTTCTCAACCTTGGATACTGCTTTATGGACATGTTCTTGGGACAGTATGAGGCAGCTTACACAGAAGTAAGTTGGTTCTGGGAATGTTGGCATATAGGGGTTTTGGGAACATTGGGCTATAAGGGTGTCAAATTTGAGTTACATTTCTCTAATATTAAAATAGCTAGAAACTCTGGGTCTGTCTAGGTGTTATCATATAGTATTAATTCTGAGCATTTTATGAAGTTGTAAATATATTTCTGCTGGTCGTCATACAGTTCAATTTTGTTTGAAGGCAGATTTATTATATCTATACATACACACACACACACAAACACACAAACACATATGTATACACGTAGATAAATATATAGATCTAAAAATATATAGATAAATACATGTGAAAAGATATGTATACCTACATCTAAACTGGTGTGTACGTGTGTGTGTGTGTGTGTGTGTGTGTGTGTGTGTGTGTGTGTGTGTGTGTGTGTGTTCATAGGTTCATAGGTTTATACTAGGCTATCTGCCCTAAGGCATTTATAAGCCTAGCCCAAATTTTTGTGGCTTACGCCACCCCTTATATGAAAAAATACTGTGCCCATTAGTTTGTTGTGCCTCTGTCCAGCAGTGACACAGAGATGATTCCTCTCCCATCCACAGGTCTAGATTTCTCTTGAACAGAGTCAGCGAGGTGCTCTGCCTCACATGGACCTTTATTCCGCAGCATAGGAGTCTCTGAGTGATAAATCTATCCCTCCAGCACGTCCTATTTATATCCAAGGTTTAAGTCGCTTGCTCTAGTGGTTTTGGTGGATTTGGATTTTTGAGGTGGAGCATGTCCATTAATTCCGGGTTGGACATGGCCTTGTATGTCAGGCACATGTCACCTCTGAGCAGACGGTATGCGACTGAATAGAGCTGGAGTTTCTTCAATCTGGCAGCATATGACAGATTTTGGAGTCCCTTTATCCTTTTGGTGAGGAACTTTTGGGGTCTCTCCAATTGCTGCAGATGTCGGGTGAGATACATCCCTAATGTGGCATTTTACTCGATCATTATTCTGATAAGTGAAGAGTACAGGGAACAATGACCTCACTAGATCTGGATGTGAATCCTTCATGATCAGGTGGGCAATGTAGAACGCCTTTCTAACCACTTTAGCAACGTGAGTGTCAAAAGAAAGGCCACTGTCAACCTGGGTCCCCAGGTCCCTGATAACCTCTTCTGTGCTTAGTGGATTGCCACCTATATGGTAGCTTGGGGTTACCTTGTTTTTCCCGAAGGGTATGACTATACATATTTTGGCGTTTAACTTCAGGCCATGGCTCTGGCACCAGCTATCTGTTTCCGTGAGTCCCTTCTGAAGGATATCCTGTGTGTGTAGATAAATACATACAGCCCTTTTTTATGTGTATGTAAGTATTTATTTATTTAATTTAATGATTTATTATTTATTTATTTATTTTATACTGGCTTATAATGCCTCCATGTTTGTCATTAGGTAAGGGATATGCATATCTTTGAACTGTCCCAGGATTTGTGTTATGTGCATGATTTGACATTGTATTTTTGCCATGTCTTTGTATATATATTCATAAATTCCAGATAAATAAATTATGCTTCAGTCATTCAGTAATGCCACACATTAGACTTTCATACTTACTATTGGCAAGATTGATGTTGATTAAATGCACTTGTTAAATGTATATTTCATATTGGAACCAGAGCAAAATACATTTTTCACTTACACATGACCCATTCTCACCATGACCTGTTTTTCCTTTGATGTAAGATGAATGATAAGGCATCAGAAAGCAGAATTAGGATGACCATGGGGGGGTCATGGCTACCTGTGTCATAAATGCCAAACTATTACTCTTTGACAAACCTGTTCTTCCATTGTCTGTTTCAAAAATCAAGCAAACTCATTTACATAGGAGTCCCTATGTCTGCAGTTGCCTTTCAATTGGAATAACTCACATTTCCTTGGATGTCTCTCCCTTTGTATCATAAGCAACGGGGGTTATTGTTGTTTAGTCTTTTGGGTGTATGCCTTTTGTATTGCCCTTTGAATTAATGACTTGTGTTTTGCTGTCATTTAATTTACATCAATTTCCTTTAGACATAATGTCTGCCATTCAGTCTTATGTTGATTTTTCCATTTTAATTTGAAAGTAGAGAGCACACCTCCACAGTGTGTATCCCATTGTATGGGATATGCTCATGCTCACTCCAAGCATCTTTGTCACTTGACTATTTAGTACTGCATTTTTGATAAATGAGTCGTGGACAGTATGCTGTATGTAGTCATATATCATTAGTCCGCCAAAATCATTAGTTTAGTTTTGTTGCTTTTTTATTTATTTACAGTTTTTTAAACATTCATCTGGACACACTAGAGAGAATACAGCATATAGAGAAGCATTACAAATACAGATCAGCACACAGCTGGGTAAACAAACTGAGGGCAACAGTAATTTATTATTTATTTATTTTATTTTTATTTTACATTTGTTGACCGGGCTAGTCTAACTGGATAGATGTCCATTTTCAGTAGAGGCCCGGGGAGATAAGCTCCTAGGTAGGACAATGAAATTAACACAATAACAAAAACATGAGACAAATAAAACCTATTAACAGTACCTATTACAGGTTATCACAGTAATATTTACAGTGCAGAATACAGGCATAACAAAGGAATGCTAATTCAATCAAGGTATGCTAGAGATAGTAAAATAGTTTAATAAAGAGGAGTTGCTGTAAGTGAGTAGACGGGTTAGGAAGAGAAAAGTATTTAGAGACACATAAGAGAACTTTGTGTTTGTATTTGAAGAAAATGTAAAAGAAAATATATTACTGAACATATTTTAAGAAACTGATATATTGACCTAAACTGTGGACTGATATTTTTTAACTTCTAATTCTTGAGAGAGTGCTAGTCAAAAGTCAGGAGTACAGAAACATATGAAGGAAGAGTTTCAGTAGCACACCAGGCAGGCTGTGATTTCTTTAATATTAAAACAACAGCAAGCAAGATGTATATATATAAACAACAAAGACTATCAGTGAGTCCCAGCTCTACCTTCCAATAAAATTTATTTCGTTGAACAGTTCCTTCTCTAGGCCAACAGCCTTTACAGAGTAAAACAGTAAAACTCATAAAACACTTGCAATATATACAAAAAACAAGTAATCAATCAATTACATAATTAAACTATCAAATCACATAGCTTGAATATATTTAAAGTCATAGTCTTAAACAAGACATTGCCAGTTACATTCTCTGTTCATTCCATGTGGATGCAAAGTTCCAAATTTCATAATCAAAATGCATTCCTTTTGTCTTAACATATTTTTTTGCCTATCAACATCATTATAATATAATGGAACATGTTCCAGAACAGACACTTTTATATTCTCAATATTTCCATGGTGTACTGAGTTAAAATGCTCAGCAATAGGACTAGTAATTTTATTATTTTTAACATCTCTAATATGTTCTTTTATCCTATCTGCTAGCATTCTTTTGTTTCTCCAATATAGTATTTGTTACAATCACAGAATATGACATACACAACACCTTTGCTCATACATGTATATTTGCCTTTTGTATCAAAAATTTTGCCATTTATTTTATTCACTTCATTTACAACATGTTTACATATAGCACATTTTCCACAAGGGAATGTTCCCAAATTCTTCACAACATTTAATTCATTAGTACAAGGCTTTTTATAAATGCTGTGTATCAGAAAGTCCTGTATATTTTTCCCTTTCTATATGATGTCATTAATTTTATATTTTCAGTGATGTTATATCTTTTTAATAAAATTCCAATATTCCATAATGATTTTATTACCAATCGTAGAGAAGTTAGTGTACTTTGTAACAAAAACATTCTCTCCTGTTCAGTCCCATATTTATTGCTACTTTCATAATTATTTTGTCTAATAGTGCCCTTACTCTGTTTAAAGGCTCTATGCAAGCTATTTTCTACATCATCTGGGTTATACCCTCTAGTTTTGAATATCTCGCCACTTTATAGGCCGCCCTAAAGCCCATATCAATATCAGAAGTGAGTCTTTTATTCTCAAAAATTCCCCATAGGGGATGGCTGACAACGATGGGGGATGGCAACTATCTCCCACATTTTCCAGCTTATTTCATCAAATTTTCTATGAATACTAGTATATATGGGAAAGCCATTATTGCCCCTAAATATCCAAGAAGTTAACCTGATTTCCTTTTGTATGTCACTAAATTTTATACCAAATCTGTTATTATTTAATTCATCAATGAAGTTATCTGATGTATCCCAATCCCCATGACAAATGAAAATTAGGTCATCAATAAATCTAAAATACCTTAGAACATTATTTTGAAAGAAAAGCAACCTATAAAGGTGTTCATTTTCAAATAGCCCCATAAACAGGTTAGCATAGGCTGGTGCAAACGCTGCCCCCATAGCAGTACCTGTAACTTGTCTATAAACAGTGCCATTAAATTCAAAAAATTATTTTTCAAGCAGAATTCTACCAGTTCCAGGACATAATATGTTTTAGGACTATCATTCAAAAAGAATTTTATAGCTTCCAAGCCCAAAATATGGGAAATATTGGTGTAGAGACTCTCTACATCCACCGTAATAAAGTACATATTTTCACCCCAATATATATCTTTTATTTTCCTTAGGAAATCATATGAATCTTGTATATAAGAAGGTAACAACAGAACTTTCTTTATCGATATTTCATGTAACATGGTGCAAAGATTGTAAGTAAAATATCCAAAAGCTGACACAATAGGCCGACCAGGTGGTCGGTTCAGATCTTTATGAATTTTAGGTAGGCAAAAGAATTTTGCAATTTTTCTATTTTTTACATTTATTTTTCTATTTATATCCATTTGACTTAGATAGTGTAATCTCACACCTTTCTGTAATAATTTTTCAAAATCTTTTCTGCTTGACATAGCTGATTAATGTTAGTTTTACAATATACATTGTTGTTATCTAGATGTTGCATACACATACTATAATAATCATGAGAATTTAATATAACTAATTTTCCCTTTGTCTGCTTGTTTAAAGACTATATTACAGTTTTACTCAGTTGTTGCAGCTTTTCCCATTCCAATTTTGTTAGATTATAAGTATGCTTTTTATTCATAAAGCTCTCTATTTCCTTTTCTAACATTGTATTCAGTAGAGATTCAAAACGTACTATATTAGAATTTTTACATGGAGGTAAAAATAGTTATTATCTTTAAGCATATGTGTATTTAATAAGTCATAAGCATTATTTTCATCTTCACTACCCGATGCACATGAATAAAACTTTCTTCACTTTCTGTTTCACTATCTAATGAAAGTAAAACATCACAGTTAGTATCTAACTCAGTTGCTTTATTTAATCTAAAGAAGTGTTCCTTTAAATGCATTTTTCGCATAGTTGGAACAATTCAGTTTTAACCTCATACTTTTGGGTAAGCATGTGGGGACAAATTTTAAACCCTTCTCTAAAACAGACATTTCTATCTTGTCTAGTTTATAACTGGACAAGTTAACAACATAATTACTATGTAAGTTATGTCCATCTACCTTTCTTATGTTGTCCATCGAGTCTCTCTGGCGTTCTGGATTGTTCCAGCCCCTTTTCCTGGTATTGGTATAATGTCCATTCGATTCTGAGTAGGTTTTATGAAATGCTTCTGGGTTTGCTGCAACTGGCAGTCTAGGAAAAGTTTCTCTGTCATCTTCTTCCCATGAAGACGCTCCACTTTCACCAGACAGGAAGTTCTTACTGGCATATTTTTCTGAAGCAGGATTTCCTTTTGAAAAGAGACACTCTTTCTCCTGTTTCTTTGATAGCTAGGAAATACAAACGCCTCTTGTGGTCATAGTCTCTAATGTCTCTAGTTAGTTTAGATTTTTCTTTCTACCAGATCTTTTCATAACTATTTAATTTGGTGTTAATGCCTGAGAGGAAATTCTCTAATGTAGAATTTGATGTAATATTTACCAGTTGTTCACAAACTTGTTTGGTTTCAACTACAAGTTTGTCTTTTTCATATTGTCTCTTTCAATTAAAATTGACACCCATTCTAAACTGCATGCAGCTGCTATCCATCGTTCATGAAATTTAACTTCTACTTCATTAGTAAGGTCAAATGGTGTTGATGGGTTCTTAATAGACCTTAACCCTCTAGGTGTTATATCCAGTTCAATATATCTTTCAAGACTGCCAATATTGTAGAAAGTAGATGTTTCTTTAAAATCAATCTTTCAAGTTTAGAACACAAATCCTGTACATCTGGATTATCTGAAATAATGTTCTTTTGCCTACCATAGCAAAAGGATTGGTAGTAGTTCTCTTCCTGGAATTTTCCCATTTCTTTATAATACCAAAGCCTGAGTCTCCTGTGGCTTCTGGTACTACATTCTTTATCATTGTTGTGCCAGTGTCATTAGGCAAATTACTGGAACGGTTGCTATTTTCTCCATTCCGATTAAACATCTCCATACCAGTCTCTCTAAATATTCTAGGAAAGGAGCACATGGACTCACTTGTCATATTAAAACAACAGCAAGCAAGATGTATATATATAAACAACAAAGACTATCAGTGAGTCCCAGCTCTACCTTCCAATAAAATTTATTTGCTGAACAGTTCCTTCTCTAGCGCCTCCAACAGCCTTTACAGAGTAAAACAGTAAAACTCATAAAACACTTGCAATATATACAAAAACAAGTAATCAATCAATTACATAATTAAACTATCAAATCACATAGCTTGAATATATTTAAAGTCATAGTCTTAAACAAGACATTGCCAGTTACATTCTCTGTTCATTCCATGTGGATGCAAAGTTCCAAATTTCATAATCAAAATGCATTCCTTTTGTCTTAACATATTTTTGCCTATCAACATCATTATAATATAATGGAACATGTTCCAGAACAGACACTTTTATATTCTCAATATTTCCATGGTGTACTGAGTTAAAATGCTCAGCAATAGGACTAGTAATTTTATTATTTTTAACATCTCTAATATGTTCTTTTATCCTATCTGCTAGCATTCTTTTGTTTCTCCAATATAGTATTTGTTACAATCACAGAATATGACATACACAACACCTTTGCTCATACATGTATATTTGCCTTTTGTATCAAAAATTTTGCCATTTATTTTATTCACTTCATTTACAACATGTTTACATATAGCACATTTTCCACAAGGGAATGTTCCCAAATTCTTCACAACATTTAATTCATTAGTACAAGGCTTTTATAAATGCTGTGTATCAGAAAGTCCTGTATATTTTTCCCTTTCTATATGATGTCATTAATTTTATATTATTCATTGATGTTATAGCTCTTTTAATAAAATTCCAATATTACATAATGATTTTATTACCAATCGTGAGAAGTTAGTGTACTTTGTAACAAAAACATTCTCTCCTGTTCAGTCCCATATTTATTGCTACTTTCATAATTATTTTGTCTAATAGTGCCCTTACTCTGTTTAAAGGCTCTATGCAAGCTATTTTCTACATCATCTGGGTTATACCCTCTAGTTTTGAATATCTCGGCCACTTTATAGGCCTCCCTAAAGGCCATATCAATATCAGAATTGAGTCTTTTATTCTCAAAAATTCATAGGGGATGGCTGACAAGGGGATGGCAACTATCTCCCCACATTTTCCAGCTTATTTCATCAAATTTTCTATGAATACTAGTATATATGGGAAAGCCATTATTGCCCCTAAGCTTAGTGGATTGCCACCTATATGGTAGCTTGGGGTTACCTTGTTTTTCCCGAAGGGTATGACTATACATATTTTGGCGTTTAACTTCAGGCCATGGCTCTGGCACCAGCTATCTGTTTCCGTGAGTCCCTTCTGAAGGATATCCGTGTCCGATGCACACGATGTGTGTGTAGATAAATACATACAGCCCTTTTTTATGTGTATGTAAGTATTTATTTATTTAATTTAATAATTTATTATTTATTTATTTATTTTATACTGGCTTATAATGCCTCCATGTTTGTCATTAGGTAAGGGATATGCATATATTTGAACTGTCCCAGGATTTGTGTTATGTGCATGATTTGACATTGTATTTTTGCCATGTCTTTGTATATATATTCATAAATTCCAGATAAATAAATTATGCTTCAGTCATTCAGTAATGCCACACATTAGACTTTCACACTTACTATTGGCAAGATTGATGTTGATTAAATGCACTTGTTAAATGTATATTTCATATTGGAACCAGAGCAAAATACATTTTTCACTTACACATGACCCATTCTCACCATGACCTGTTTTTCCTTTGATGTAAGATGAATAATAAGGCATCAGAAAGCAGAATTAGGATGCCCATGGGGGGTCATGGCTACCTGTGTCATAAATGCCAAACTATTACTCTTTGACAAACCTGTTCTTCCATTGTCTGTTTCAAAAATCAAGCAAACTCATTTACATAGGAGTCCCTATGTCTGCAGTTGCCTTTCAATTGGAATGACTCACATTTCCTTGGATGTCTCTCCCTTTGTATCATAAGCAACGGGGGTTATTGTTGTTTAGTCTTTTGGGTGTATGCCTTTTGTATTGCCCTTTGAATTAATGACTTGTGTTTTGCTGTCATTTAATTTACATCAATTTCCTTTAGACATAATGTCTGCCATTCAGTCTTATGTTGATTTTTCCATTTTAATTTGAAAGTAGAGAGCACACCTCCACAGTGTGTATCCCATTGTATGGGATATGCTCATGCTCACTCCAAGCATCTTTGTCACTTGACTATTTAGTACTGCATTTTTGATAAATGAGTCCTGGACAGTATGCTGTATGTAGTCATATATCATTAGTCCGCCAAAATCATTAGTTTAGTTTTGTTGCTTTTTTATTTATTTACAGTTTTTTAAACATTCATCTGGACACACTAGAGAGAATACAGCATATAGAGAAACATTACAAATACAGATCAGCACACAGCTGGGTAAACAAAGTGAGGGCAACAGTAATTTATTATTTATTTATTTTATTTTTATTTTACATTTATTGACCGGGCTAGTCTAACTGGATAGATGTCCATTTTCAGTAGAGGCCCGGGGAGATAAGCTCCTAGGTAGGACAATGAAATTAACACAATAACAAGTAACGAAACATGAGACAAATAAAACCTATTAACAGTACCTATTACAGGTTATCACAGTAATATTTACAGTGCAGAATACAGGCATAACAAAGGAATGCTAATTCAATCAAGGTATGCTAGAGATAGTAAAATAGTTTAATAAAGAGGAGTTGCTGTAAGTGAGTAGACGGGTTAGGAAGAGAAAAGTATTTAGAGACACATAAGAGAACTTTGCGTTTGTATTTGAAGAAAATGTAAAAGAAAATATATTACTGAACATATTTTAAGAAACTGATATATTGACCTAAACTGTGGACTGATATTTTTTAACTTCTAATTCTTGAGAGAGTGCTAGTCAAAAGTCAGGAGTACAGAAACATATGAAGGAAGAGTTTCAGTAGCACACCAGGCAGGCTGTGATTTCTTTAATGTCTATCGTCATGCAAAGTTGACAAAGTAGCTGAACCAAAGCAAGCTGGAAATGTGAGATTCTGGCTCATTAAAGGAGGGGAGGTGGGAGGAGTAACTTGGTCAGGAACTGCAACTAACAAAACCACTCTTTGTAAAAAGTCTTTTTTATCTCAGTAATTTGTTGGCACTTTTGTAAGCTTTTTTTCAGAGAATGTGTAGTCAGACCTCTCAACTGTCCCTGATTTTCAGGGACGTCCCTGATATAGACTCCGATTTTAGGTCTGTCCCTATTAATCCCTCTTAAAACTGGTGACTGCTGAAGAAAAGGTGATGAATTGCCCTTGATAAATAATTATAGTAATTCAGAGTTATAGACGTTTTACGTCAGAAAACCTATATTAATCCACATTCTCTTATTCTGCAAATGTTTCAGGTTAATAGTACAAATATTTAAAAAATGTCCCTGATTGTCCCTGATTATTTGGGGATTTGTCCCTGATTCTGTTGAGATTTGTCTCCGATCGGTTGAGAGCTATGTGTGTAGTACATTGTTAAGAACAACATATGTAAAATCCAATGCAGACTAGTCAATAACACTTGCTCTGCAGACTCTTAAACTTGGCATTTTTTTCAGGTTTCCCATTGTACGTGAATGGAGGTCTAATCTGACAACAAATGGTAAGGCTACTTTTTATCACAATCAGGGCTGTCATACAGCATTTTGGGACAGATTTAGCTGATCAAGTGAAAAAACTCTCATCAGGATGTCTACCCCAACAAGGGCAGACAGAGACAAAAAAAATGAAATTGGGAATGAATATTTATTTTGTGGCGGGCACTCAGCTTTGAGAGGTACAGAAATTCATGATTAGAGAAAAAATATATGTTTTTTCATCATTTGCCTGTAGTGGTCCTTTAAGGATATCCACACCTCCAGGCTAGTTGCTCAGCATAATGCAGCCGAGGTAATCCAAGTGTAACTAACTCTGGGCAAATTGCAATCTAAATTGTAGCTTGCTACAGATCCCCCACCATGCCCCAGGATTCCCACTCTTTTCTTGATATACTGGAAAATATTAGGGTTCAACCAAACACCCCAATATTGGGCGATTTCAACTACCCCACCATTAACTGGGAAAACTACTCATGTACCAACTCCTTCGCTCAGCGCTTTCTGGAATTCATAAATTCCAATGCCCTGGATCAACTTATCCACACCCCCACCAGGGGCAACACTATCCTAGACCTAGTCATTACCAACATGAGTGACCGGTGTTCCACACCTGAAGTCAACTCCTTGTTGGTCAGATCCGAACTTAAGCTAATCACCCTAGATATTCACATCCCGCCCCCACCCCCATTAAGGAAACCATGGTAAAATATTTCTTCAAAGCCAACTTCATGCTTCCTAAGACAGAAGTGGTGAACTACATGATACCCATGCAGATGGACAATACAGTTACGACTGCTGAATCCTACACAAAAGTACTCTATAAGCACTTACACGAGTGCATGGATCGTGCTATCACAAACAGAACCAAGAAGCTATCCTCCAAAAAAAGGAATCCAATCTGGTGGTCCCCTGCCATAAACAAACTCTACAACAGAAGGAAGAAATTGTTGCAAAGGAGAGTAAAATCCCATGAGTGGAGGAGCTCCCTGGTCAGCCTCAGCAAGAAGCTGAGATCCCTTTTAAGATTCTGCAATGCTAGCTATGAAAACAAGATTGCCACTGATTCTAAGGACAACCACAAAGCATTCTATAGCTATGTCAATAATCTCAATGGCAACACCCAGATCTGCTCTGAGTTACAGCACAATGGCACAAAAATTACAGAACCAACTGATATTGCCAACATCTTGGCAGATAGGTTCAGTGCTAACTTTACCCCCCTCTCACCCCCTAAAGGGCCCATATCTATACAGGAAGAATGTAGAGTCCCTGTAATCACAACTTCACAGGTAAAAGCAGCACTCTCTAAAGCCAGAAACACAGCATCCATGGGACCGGACAACATCCCAGGCTGCGTTTTACATGAACTTCAGAAGCACAATATTCAATCATAGCCTCACATCAGGCTTTGTGCCCACTGAATGGCGCACAGCAGCAGTTATCCCACTCCACAAAGGGGGAGCCACCACCGATCCTGGGAATTATCACCCTATTAGCCTGACGAGCCTGGTCTGCAAGGCCATGGAACGTATCATCATGGAATTCATAAACAAAGACATTGGTAACCTCCAAACTCTGAACCCCACCCAGTTCGGGTTTGTGAAAGGCAGATCTTGCCTCCTGAACCTGGTTGACTTCTTTGAGGCAATCACCAAAGCCGTAGACGAGGGTAAGGTGGTTCAGACAGCCTATCTTGACCTCGCCAAGGCTTTCAACACCATCCCCCATTCTGGAATTATAGCTAAACTCACTAAACTAGGTATAAATCCCTGTGTCACAAGAGGAGTTGCCAACTGGCTCACTAACAGAATACACACTGTAAAAGTTGCAGACTCCAAATCTGACTTCAAACCAGTGACAAGTGGAGTACCAAAGCGTTCAGTCCTGGGACCTCTCCTGTTTGGTATCTACTTCTCTGAAGTACAGGCTAACACAGAAGGCTTCTTTATTAACAAAGTTTGCAGATGACTGCAAGCTAGGAGTTATAGTCGAGTCCCCAAATGATGTGGACATCCTACAGAGGGCCCTCACTGAGACAGATGCCTGGTGTCAGAGCCATGGCCTCATGCTCAATGCCAAAAAGTGCATTGTTATCCCCTTTGGTAAAAACTCTGTACCCACAAACTACCACATAGGCAGCATTCTTCTTAACACCGAATGTGTGATAACAGACCTTGGGACCCAGGTGGACAGTAGTCTCTCCTTTGATAATCACATTGCCACAGTAGTCAGCAAATCCTTCTACATGGCACACCTCATCACAAACGGGTTCTCATCAAGGAAAAAAGAGGTCATTGTTCCCCTCTACTCGACACTCATTAGACCCATTATAGAGTACAACGCTCTTTTTGGAATGTACCTCACAAGACATCTGCAGCAGCTGGAAAGGCCACAGAAGTACCTCATAAAGAGAATTACTGGCCTCAAACAGATGCCCTACACTGATCATCTCAAAAAACTCCAGCTTTACTCTGTAGCATATTGCCTACTCTGAGGAGATCTCTGCCTAACATATAAAGCTATGTCAAACCCAGAGCTGTTGGACATGCTACACCTAAAGAAATCCCAATCCCTCCGAGCTACATGCTCTAGGGACCTAAATCTTGTCACAACAATAAACAGGACTTGCTGGAGGGATAGATTTCTGTCCCAGAGACTTCCCATAATCTGGAACAGGCTACCCATCTATGTCAAGCAAAGTTCCTCATTAACACTCTTCAAAAAAAATCTTGATGAGTGGATGGGAAATAGGAAATACACCCCGGGGATGACTTCTGTGGCTCTGCTCTACAGGGGCACAGGAAATTAACTTTCTTAAGTTGGCGTAAGACAGGGAACTTTGTTAGCTAGGCTTACTTAGGCCCTTGGGTTGATAGCCTTGTACCTACCTATGAACCTATGAACCTAAATATATTTTACACAACACATTTCATAATAGAGTTTTCCTTACCATACTGGTCCTCCTTGATCATGGGTGTTTTCCATTTTCTCACAAGCTGCATGTTACCAATCCTGCATAGGTCTCCTTACGCCATTGTGGAGGTCAGTCAAGAACAACACAATGCCCTCCTCAGTTAGGTGAATGCCATCCCTTCTGAACAGGTGAACATCTTCTGCAGTGATGCTGTCATGACAGATTGTAAATCCACCGACCCTGTGCATCAAGCCATGCATGAACCCATGCTGTAAACATCTGGCGTTGTGCGCTGCCCATTGACTGTTTGCTCTTTTCCATATCTGTCGAGGAATTATGTCAGACCACACAAAATGACAACGTGGCCACCATGACTGCAGGTGTTCAAAAATTTCTCTGATTTGAAATCATAGCCTTCCAAGTGGTTGACTGATGACATCATTCCCTCCAATGTGCAGCACAAGGATGTCGGGCCCAGGGTAGATGGAACACTTCTCTTCCAACAACTGCAGTACTCTGCTCCAATGCATACCTCTTCTTGCAATCCAGTATACCTTCACACTGGATGTGGGGAAGCTCAGATTGTACTGGTTTTCAGTTATGGAGGCATGGCAGGCAGCCCAGTGAATGTAGGAATGGCCACATACCAACACTCTCACTTGTCGTTCTCCTCCTCGTGAAGCCATGTCAATGTCAGAAGGTGGATGAACCTGCACAGGAAAGAAAATGCAAAGAGATTACTACTGATGAAAAAACAACAACCATTACTTCCCAGGCGCCTTCATTGCAGAAAACAGGCATCCTATGACAAAAAACGAATGCAGGCAAGGCTTCAGGTTCACGAACAGTCTTTTAATAAAACACACAAGCGCTTTCACCAAATGCTTCTTCAGGTGTGACATAAAAACAAAGTATCTAAGACACCATATTTAACTATTGACCTAAAATCACATGACACAAAAAATTTCAGCTTAAAGGTACACTCCCTAAAACCCATTCCAAAAACATTTAAAATATATATATATGAAGTTGGATTTATAGAAATATATATATATATATATATATATATATATATATATATATATATATATATATATATATATAAACATACATAATTCTAAGGACAAATACACATATATTTGATCACAGAAATATAAAATAAAAATAAAAATACTACTACTAATAATAATAAAAAAAAAAAAAAATATATATATATATATATATATATATATATATATATATATATAACAATACACAAACACATCATACTGATGTATTTGATCATGAAGGTAGCATATGATACATAACCAATCACTCTTTTCCTTCGCAGTGGTCTGGCCTTCAAAATGAGGGAACTACTACGCCTGGTTTTGGAGAATAACGTGTTTATGTTTAGGGAATCCATCTATTGGCAAGTTAATGGTGTAGCGATGGGCACCTCATGTGCGAACAGCTACGCGAATGCAGTGATGGCCACTTGGGAGAGTGAGTTCCTAGTAGGAGGTCCTTTTAGTAAGCAAGTTCTATTTTTAGAAGGTTTGTAGATGACCTCTTTATATTATGGGATGGTACCCCTGAGACCTTGATGGAGTTTGTTGACTCTTTGAATAGATCTACTAATTTCTTGACATTCACTGTGAAATGATCTCATAAGAATGCTGACTTCCTAGATGTGACCATTTTTAGGGATAATTGCTTGGGACTAGACTACATAGAAAAGAATGTAGAGTAAATCATTGGCACAGCAGAGAAAGTATGCATCTGCAGTATATTTTTAGGAATGTGGTTCAAAATCAGTTATATAGAGCCTCTAGACTCAATGTGAGTGAACAAGACTTTCAACAACAGCTTGATACTACTAGCACTGAGTTGGTGCATAGAGGGTAAGATGTAGATATGATAGGGAAGAATGTAGACAAAGTGGTAAATATGAGAGGTACAAGAGATGAACCTTATTTCTCTGAACTGATGTAAGATACCAGTAGCTATGAGTTGAGAAGGAGATATAATAACAACTTAAGAATGTCATTTTGCTATTCAAGGAATTTTAGCCAGTATACTAGTATTATTAATAAGAACTGGGACATTCTAATGACTAGTGAGCAAGTTAGTAAATTTTTGGATTCAACACCTCAGTTTACTTTTAGAAATAAAAAGTCTTTGAAGAGATGCCTTTGCGGTCCAAGGGATACTAACATACCAGTCACACAAGGAATAACTACTCCCTATAGGAAGCGTTCTTTTTGCCCTTATATTAATGATAGCTCCATTTTTTTTGCACCCAGATACAGGAGAACAATTTAATTTTAAGATTAAAGCTACTTGTACCAGTATGCATATGATATATTTAGCCGTATGTAGGGAATGTAGTAAATTCTATGTCGGGAAGACTTACAGAATGTGAAAAGGTAGGATTAGGGAATGTGTATATCATATAGGCAAGAAAAGCATGTTTAATGTGTTAGCAAAATATGTTGCCAATACTGATATTACACATAGTTTGGGTTTTTCAGTTGTAGGAATGAATTATAGTAGTAAGCGAGGTAGGGATATGAGATTAAGAACTGAAGAAATGGAAGACCAGTGGATCATTAGGTTGAGAGCAAATGCAGGGCATGGTTTGAATGACTGTATACCATTAAGACCTGTTTTGAAGGCCAGACCACTACAAAGGAAATGAGTGGTTGGTTATTTATCATACGCTAGTGAAGAAGGCAATGAGAGTAGAAAGCAAACCAACGATGTTTAATCCAGAAGCAAACACTCACAAGGTACTAAAAAGTACACACAAACTGCAAACCAACAATAAAAATAAAGCGCTTTTCACTAGCAGGACTTCTTCAGTGCCAGTGAGCAGGATGAAAAGCGCTTTATTTTTATTGTTGGTTTGCAGTTTGTGTGTACTTTTTAGTACCTTGTGAGTGTTTGCTTCTGGATTAAACATCGTTGGTTTGCTTACTACCCTCATTGCCTTCTTCACTAGTTCGTTGTCTTTACCTCTAGCAGTTTGTTCGTATTTATCATATGCTACCTTCGTGATCAAATATATCAGTATGATGTGTTTGTGTATTGTTCTATACATATAAATATATATATTTTTATTAGTAGTAGTAGTAGTATTTTTATTTTATATTTCTGTGATCAAATATATGTGTATTTGTCTTTAGAATTATGTATGTTTATATATATATATATATATATATATATATATATATATATATATATATATATGTATATATTTCTATAGATCCAACTTCATATTTTATATATATAGATATATGGAAACACTTTATAACCTCGAATTACTGAAATGTCGAATTTCAGTATCTCGAGACTATAAAGCTGAATGTTAAAAATAGTGAAAGGTCATAATCGCAAACTTGAATATATGTTGAATTTGCGGTTATGACCTTACGCTGCGTAATGTCCGGGATTGTGTTTTGATGGTGCGCGGCGCCATGTGTGGATGTAGGTGTTATGTCAGGTAAGTGTTTTCTAAGGGTTTTGAGTGGGAGTTAGAGTGTGTGTGAGTGTGCTGATGTGTTTGATGTGTGTGTGAGGGGTCGGAGAATGTGCATGTGTGAGTTGGCTTTTGTTTTGTGTTTGTGCGATCTTGGAGTTAGTATATATAAGTAGGGGGGTGTGGGGGTGCAGCCCCCCACATGGGGGTGCAGGGGGGCTTGCCCCCTGCTTATGTGTGTATGAGTTGTGTATGTGTGTAGTTTTGTTTGTTTATGTTGTGATGTGGGTGTTGTGGTGTATGTGTGGTATAGTGTGTGCAGTGTTTTCGGTGTTGTGAATTTCGCGTTTTTTTTTTGTGTCGGTGTTTTGTGGATTCGGTTTTATAGTCTCGAGATACTGAAATTCGATATTTCAGTATTTCGAGGTTATAAAGTGAATCCATATATATATAGGTAGGTAGGTACTAGGCTATCGGCCCTAGGGCCCATACAAGCCTAGCCAAAAAATGTACCCTGGCTTTCGCTACCCAAGAAAATTATTTTCCTGTGCCCCTGTCGAGCAGAGCCACAGAAGTGATCCCCTGGGTGAATTTCTCATTTCCCATCCAATCATCAAGATTTTATATATATATATATATATATATATATATATATATATATATATATATATATTTTTTTTTTAATGTTTTTGGAATGGGTTTTAGGGAGTGTACCTTTAAGCTGAATTTTTTTGTGTCATGTGATCTTAGGTCAATAGTTAAATATGGCATCTTAGGTACTTTGTTTTTATGTCACACCTGAAGAAGCATTTGGTGAAAGCGCTTGTGTGTTTTATTAAAAGACTGTTCATGAACCTGGAGCCTTGCCTGCATTAGTTTTTTGTCATAGATTACTACTGATGTTTGACAGCTCTATTGGAAGAGTACATACATATGTATATCATAATGCATTACCTGGATTAATGGACACATGACAATCTCAAATGTCTGCAACAAATATACAAGTGAAAAACAAATAAATATGCACCTAGGCCAGAATGTTAATCTCAAAACTGAAAAAAAAAACACTTGGGGGGATATCAGTCTCAAACCAACAATCACATTCCAAAACACTTGCTATCAGTGTAAGTGACTTACATCACTGTAAGGATGCCCTGATTCCAAATAACTTGTTCACAGTGTAAGTGACTTACTTACTCAGGTGAAAGGCCTATAGGTGGTTACTAGGCTTGCAGTCAGGGGACTACTGTGGAGCCTGACCCAAATTTCCAGTTGGGGCACAGAAAGGGCACATGTAAAGAGAAAAAACAGGGTAAGGACTGCCACTCCACTAATATGTTGAGGACAGGCATGTGGTTTCAGCAGGTGGGCGTTTGAAGTGTCCCATACCTGTGCTGGCTGCCCACTCAGACTGCTGGTAGCAGCAATGACTCCCAATTGCATGCAGTGCCAGCACTCTGCCTTTTCCATTTACATGTATCCTTTTGGCAATGGCCATAAGGAGCAAAGGAGGGAGCTATTACATAGCCTCTTGCCCTGACCTACATACATTCACTACACCAGAAGTGAGGGAGACTGCGTGGAGTGCTAAACCAAGACAGCATGCGAAAAGACTTGTTTGTTGATGTACCAAACCACTGACATATTGTCCTTTTGGATAGCAATTATCCCTAGAGGAAGGAGTTCTGAAAGGCCTGGAACTGTAGAAAGACCATTCTCTTCTCCAAGACATTTATATGCATTTTGGTCTCTTCTGAGAACCATATAGCCACAAAGATGCCTTTACTGTGTATCAAAGAAATTGTAAAAATGATAGAAAGAAACTGGTGGGGGGTGGCTTGAAATGACTCCATATAGACAAAACCCCAAATCTGGCTTGTGCATTCATTAATGTGATAATGGCCTCTACTCAACAGTGAAAGCTGCTGAGAGTTTTACCTGAAAAGTGATAATGACTCAGCGCTATAGTGGAACTGCACTTATCGTTAATGTGATAATGAGCTGCATGTCATCACTTGAAAGTAATGCATGCTGGGTCACAGGTGATAATTGCTGTACATAACCTTTTGAGTAGGCATTCATTATAATTCAGTAGAAATAGTATATCATTATAATTCAGTAGAATAAGTATAACACTTGTATATTACTGAGCCTTTCTCTTCCCACCTACTTTCCACACATGACTGACAAAGCCAGGCAAATGGCCAAAATATATGGTATCTGCGTGCTGGTAGTAGTCAGCTGGATACATAAAACAAAAAATTATAATAACCATCACTGATACCTGAGGTAAAGACAACCTATGCTTGTTACACCGTATCTGTACTATAACATTCTAACATATAGATAAACTGAGAGAACATGGCATGGCACTTTGCAGTAAGCCAGTGAACCAGTTGTCTGTGTTGTGTATGTAAATATGCTGAGAGACATGGCATGGCACCTTGCAGTAAGGCAGTGAACTAGTTGTCTGTGTTGTGTATGTAAATAAACTGAGAGAACATGGCATGGCACCTTGCAGTAAGCCAGTGAACCAGTCGTCTGTGTTATGTATGTAAATAAGCTGAGAGAACATGATATGGCACCTTGCAGTAAGCCAGTGAACCAGTCGTCTGTGTTGTGTATGTAAATAAGCTGAGAGAAAATGACATGACACCTTTCAGTAAGCCAGTGAACCAGTCGTCTGTGTTGTGTATGTAAATAAGCTGAGAGAGCATGGCATGGCACGTTGCAGTAAGCCAGTAAACCAGTCGTCTGTGTTGTGTATGTAAATAAGCTGAGAGAACATGGCATGGTACCTTGCAGTAAGCCAGTGAACCAGTTGTCTGTGTTGTGCATGTAAATAAGCTGAGAGAACATGGCATGACACCTTTCAGTAAGCTAGTGAACCAGTTGTCTGTGTTGTGTATGTAAATAAGCTGAGAGAACATGGCATGGCACCTTGCAGTAAGCCAGAAAACCAGTCATCTGTGTTGTGTATGTAAATAAGCTGAGAGAGCATGGCATGGCACCTTGCAGTAAGGCAGTGAACCAGCTGTCTGTGCTCTGTATGTAAATAAGTTGAGAGAACATGGCATGGCACCTTGCAGTAAGGCAGTGAACCAGCTGTCTGTGCTCTGTATGTAAATAAGCTGAGAGAGCATGGCATGGCACCTTGCAGTAAGGCAGTGAACCAGCTGTCTGTGCTCTGTATGTAAATAAGTTGAGAGAACATGGCATGGCACCTTGCAGTAAGCCAGTGAACCAGTTGTCTGTGTTGTGTATGTAAATAAGCTGAGAGAACATGGCATGGCACCTTGCAGTAAGGCAGTGAACCAGCTGTCTGTGCTCTGTATGTAAATAAGTTGAGAGAACATGGCATGGCACCTTGCAGTAAGCCAGTGAACCAGTTGTCTATGTTGTGTATGTAAATAAGCTGAGAGAGCATGGCATGGCACCTTGCAGTAAGCCAGTGAACCAGTCGTCTGTGTTGTGTATGCAAATAAGCTGACAGAATGTGGCATGGCACCTTGCAGTAAGCCAGTGAACCAGTCATCTGTGTTGTGTATGTAAATAAGCTGAGAGAACGTGGCATGGCACCTTGCAGTAAGCCAGTGAACCAGTTGTCTGTGTTGTGTATGTAAATAAGCTGAGAGAACGTGGCATGGCACCTTGCAGTAAGCCAATGAACCAGTTGTCTGTGTTGTGTATGTAAATCAGCTGAGACACATGGCATGGCAACTTGCAGTAAGCCAGTGAACCAGTTGTCTGTGTTGTGTATGTAAATAAGCTGATAGAACATGGCATGGCACCTTGCAGTAAGCCAGTGAACCAGTCGTCTCTGTTGTGTATGTAAATAAGCTGAGAGAACATGGCACGGCAGCTTGCAGTAAGCCAGTGAACCAGACGTCTGTGTTGTGTATGTAAATAAGCTGAGAGAACATGGCACTTTGCAGTAAGCTAGTGAACCAGATATCTGTGTTGTGTATGTAAATAAGCTGAGAGAACATGGCATGGCATCTTGCAGTAAGCCAGTGAACCAGTTGTCTGTGTTGTGTATGTAAATAAGCTGAGTGAGCATGGCATGGCACCTTTCAGTAAGCCAGTGAACCAGTCATCTGTGTTGTGCATGTAAATAAGCTGAGAGAACATGGCATGGCACCTTGCAGTAAGCCAGTGAACCAGTCATCTTTGTTGTGTATGTAAATAAGCTGAGAGAACATGGGATGGCACCCTGCAGTTACCAGTGAACCAGTCGTCTGTGTTGTGTATGTAAATAAGCTGAGAGAACATGGCATGGCACTTTGTAGTAAGCCAGTGAACCAGGCGTCTTTGTTGTGTATGTAAATAAGTTGAGAAAACATGGCATGGCACCTTGCAGTAAGCCACTGAACTAGTCATCTGTGTTGTGTATGTAAATAAGCTGAGAGAACATGGCATGGCACCTTGCTGTAAGCCAGTGAACCAGTCGTCTGTGTTGTGTATGTAAATAAGCTGAGAGAACATGGCATGGCACCTTGCAGTAAGCCAGTGAACCAGTCGTCTGTGTTGTGTATGTAAATAAGCTGAGACAGCATGGCATGGCACCTTGCAGTAAGCCAGTGAACCAGTCATCTGTGTTCTGTATGTAAATAAGCTGAGACAGCATGGCATGGCACCTTGCAGTAAGCCAGTGAACCAGTTGTCTGTGTTCTGTATGTAAATAAGCTGAGAGAACATGGCATGGCACCTTGCAGTAAGCCAGTGAACCAGTTGTCTGTGTTGTGTATGCATGAGCGCCAAAATGACACAATTAACTGTTTTGTCCAACGATCACTTCAGCAGTCTGGCCATGTATGCACAAGCACTTTCCTGGTACACAAATTAATTATTTCCCCTACCAACATCTTCATTAGTACATGTTATACACATGCCCCACAATGAAACATTCACCCAAATGACCCCTTCAGGAAAATGTTGAGATATGTACAATCACCAAAATGAAGTACATTATGTACAAACATATATCCATATACACACATATGCACAGATATTTATATATGCATATATATATATATATATATATATATATATATATATATATAGGAAGCAACAATCTGGGGATTCGGAGGGTAGGTAGTTAAAGAAGAATGAAAACAACGGACAACACAGATGGAACATTATGGTTAGTACATACCTTCTTTACCTGATGTTGTGTGAGTATGCACAAGCACCAAAATGAAACATCTCCCCGCTTACCCCTTACACAATCTGTCCTACTATGTACAAGTACTTGAATGCAACATTACCATCGATAAACCCTTCAGCAGCCCTTCCAAGTGTGCACCAGAACCAAAATGACACATTCCCACAGATGACCCCGAGTATACACAA
This sequence comes from Protopterus annectens, assembly GCF_019279795.1. Lineage (NCBI taxonomy): Eukaryota > Metazoa > Chordata > Ceratodontiformes > Protopteridae > Protopterus > Protopterus annectens. The sequence goes on from NC_056737.1 coordinate 1,828,581,228, forward strand.
GCACTAAAATTATATATTTGCCACAAAGCCAAGTCTGAAGCTAAAATAGCTACCCAAACCAAAATATAATCACAAGGCTTTTTTAGTTGTGTTTGCAATCTCAAAAGCACAACATAAAGGACACAATGCACAAATGGTGGAGAAATAATTAATTTGTCAAAACCAGAAAATGTCTACAGTTTGAAAACAGTTGTAATTAACATTCCAACATTGCCAATAACTATTGGTTACAAGGATCTATAGTAGGCCCCATACTTTTCAACATATTCATCAATGACCTCTGCACTGCTACAACAAATGCTACCCTAATTCAATATGCTGCTGACTCAACTCTAATGTACTTTGCCAAATCTCTCTCTAACCTTCATGACCTTACACAAAAATTCTTCTTATGTATTGAAACATGGCTAAATAATTCACCACTACTACTAAACCCTAATAAAGGTACTGCTCTTCACCTCAAAATCTAGAACTCCATGACACAGTTTCTTTGCAAGGATACAAATAAAATGAAACATTAATTAAAAGTGGTCAAAAATAGTTATTCAAACATTCACATGACAAATATAAACCAGTCACTGTAGTATTCAGCTACTATGATTTTCAGTTTATGCAATTAATAGGGATATAGGGATTAATGGGGAAATATATTACATACAGCATTAGATGTATCACTTCCACATCCCCAATCTCTACACTCTTTCTGAGTAGTAACAGACATTGCTTTTTCCTAATACATCATTATTCGGTGGGACTAGAAGCCACTTTTCAGTTTTTTGTGCATTTTTTTTATTTAATTATCTTTGAGCATTTACAATACTTGTTCAGCAAATCAAAATGAAAACATTCTTAGGGAAACCAAAGGGCCTTGGTCTGAAAACTCCTGGGTTGGGCTCAGTCTGATTAATTGGTAGTGGGGTTTTTACTGTGGTGAGTTGCCAGGCTGGCACCCAACATTCACAGAAGGCGCACACACATGCACACACACACACACACACACACACACACACACACACACACACACACACACACACACACACACACACACACACATGCAAACATGCACACATGCATGCACACACATGCACACACACACACACACACACACACACACACACACACACACACACACACACACACACACACACACACACACATGCACACATGCATGCACACACATGCACACACACACACACACACACACACACACACACACACACACACACACACACATGCACACATACGAGTTTGTGGTTCTCCTCTACACTCAGATGCATTTCCTGCAGAGCCACTACCTTAGCCTGTGCCGTCTTGATTTCTGTTAGGACTCTATCCCTTTTTATTTTGATCGTTAACCCAGTCATGTTCTAAGACAAAAATTGGACTCCCTTTTTAAAGTAATGGATCCTGTTGTATACACATGAGCCGCAACCCCTATGCGTCCAAGTAATGTTCAAGGTTATTGCTCTTAATACTCTTTCCCCTTGTATTTAATCCTTGAGTACTCTCTTTTACTCAGTTGCACTCTCTTCCCTTGCAAGAAGCATCAAGTTCTACAGCGTAACTGTCAACCTCTTAGAGCAGGAAATCTGGGCAAGGCCTGAAATAATGTGGGAGGGGGCAAAGGTCCAAAAATAGAGACAGATTTTAAATATTCCCCTTATCAACTTAGAAAGTTGCTTGAATAATAGGAACTGTGCTATTTTACATTTTCTGAAGGATATGGAGTCTTTAACTCATAGGTATGTCATTATTTAGTGACTTCAATTTGCAGTGATTTGTTAGAAAACCACAACTTTTTGGATGAATAGACCAAAAATATGAGGCAAATCTCTGGACATTTTGCAAAAATCTGGACAGTTGAGAGGTATGTCTGCAGCCTTTTTTCCCGTTGATGCCTTGAAAAGCCTAAAAAATGGTTATAGTACTACACTATATACAAAGATTAATCACTTCCAAGGAGAGGGCTTTTCACCCTTTTAGCACAATTTGCATATCTTTGATTCTTCCCCTTTGGAAAAGAGTACTGGAAAAAAAAACACCAGTAGTCTGAGGTATTAGTCCCTCCCCCAAGCAACAAGAACAGTCTACTAAAGGTGCTATTGTGAAAACAAACATGCCTCATTTGGACAATGTGAACATATAAAAATCTAAAAAACAGTCTCAGGATATGCGTGCATCTGAGCCAAGCCCTGACATATTATGCTTTTGAACTCCATTCCTCATTATTGCCATTCATATCATGTCAAATCTCCACCACTATAGTGCCCCCCCCCCCTGCACTTCCACTATGTACAAGCTGTCCCACTGGGTTCACAGCCCAGAGTAGATGAGTCAACAAGCCTGTGTCTAAAAAGCATGGTTCATTCTTGATCAGTGTTAACAATCAAATATATATCGAAACTCAGAAAGAAGGAAATTACTGTATAAAACTCCAAAAGCCTTCATGAGGCTCTGATGAACACAGTTTGCACACGACCAGTAAAATACTGACTAAAAACATGAACCACGGTAATTTTGAATGCTTTTGTTCTATTTACTCATCAAAACTTCCTCAAAAAATAATCAAGTGAACAAACAGATAATTTAAATATACATCTCAACAGTGACATCTGACGCTCTCCTCAAATCGGTACCATACATCAAACAGCAAACCACTAACCTGTTAAACACTACTAGCAGTACTTTTCCATTAATGGGGCAGCGCCAAACAGAAATGTTGACGGCAAATATAAACACAGGGAAGTTCCGTAAATGTCATTGCAATTACATCCCCACATTTGCAATACATATTCCTATTTTTCCTAGGACTTTGCTCACCATTAACACACTGACCTTTGCAAAAGTACTTCTCTGAGAACAAAGCCGAAATGCAAACCACACCAAAACAAACCAATAAGCAATAAGAGTGTGACAAGGAACAGAAAAGTAAAAGCAGGGAAAAAAACAGAGCTGACTTCACGGTTTGTCCCCATTGTCATTTCCCATTTTCAACACGTTCCCTTTTGGCAAACTTCTTTATCCCCATTGGCACTTTGTGCACCTTCACAGATATGCCTGAAACCTTAACACAGAGAACAGCAGATGGTCGGACAGATGAGCATTTCTTTCTTTTTTTTTTCACAAAATAATGCCTGTAATTTACACATGACTTGTGAAGTAACTGACATGGCAGAAAACCAGTAATACTACCACAAGAAACCCAATCTGAAAACAACAGGCAAGTAAGCATCAGTGATTTCTGAGGAAAAATCATAACTCTTCTGACAAGAAAGGCAATATGAAAAGCAGGACACAACAGTGAAATAAGTAGTACCCACATGTGAGAAAATGAATGATACTTTCAGGATGAGCACAAAGTTAAAACCATAAAAAAATTAAGCAACAACTTGACGTGAACAACGCATTTGACCTGGTGCACCATTAACGGAAAAGTACCAACACTATTCTTGCATGTGTCGCCCCCAAGCCCAACCATTACTTATTCATTACCGACCAAACTCTGAAAACAGACTTTGATACATTTATAGTGATTTACAACACAATGCAGCTCTGTTTCACCATCAGAAAAATCAACACACTGATCACGACATATAAAAATGTGATCAACACTGTTGTCCATGAGACTAAAGGTCTCATCAAATCACTGCCCTCTGAACTGTGGAGTTGATTCCAATGCAAAGGCTCCTTAGGATGCATTTGAAGAGTAAAGGAAGACTTACTGCGACTTTGAGAAAGAAACTAAAGTCAGGATCCCCAATCTGAAGATACAGTTTTGCACTTTATATATATATATATATATATATATATATATATATATATATACACACACACATTTCTCTGCACAAAAAAAGTTCACATGAAATCGAATGCGACTCTTGTTAGCTAACCAAGCACAAGAACAGCACAGCATTCAAAGCCTGCACTCATCATCTACAGATAATATATATGTCAGAAGATTTAGCAAAACTGAGACAGTGCTAAACAAGACTCTCCTACCCTTCATATACGGATCTTGCAACTTACCTGAATTACAGGCAAGAAAACCAGTGAACTTCCTGATGGCTAGGGTCAAACTGGGGTGATTTCTCCAGTAGCGATCCATGCAACAGGTGCCCAGAATAAATAGAGAGATCCAGTACCAGGTAAAATCTGCAAACATCAGCAAAAAGAAAAGAAATACCTGCTGCTGGACCCTCTATTTATTTGGGGAAAACAATACAAAATTATATCGGGGGTGGAGGTGTTATGCAAGTGGTAATTAGAAGTTGGTATGGCAGCTAATAAGTACAATAAAGTGAGGTATTAGAAGGGGATAAGCAAGTTAAGTGATTTAGTGCTTTAAAGGGAGGTATAAAAAAGGTGATGAAGAGTGTTAGAGAGCTAATGAGGAGCAGGGACAAAGCCATGAGGCAGAAAGGAAGTCTTTTAGTAATGGTTTGAAAAGATGAAGGTGTGTGATAGACGTGACTGATATAGGAATTGTATTCCAAGTTCTGGCTACATTATTGGAATAGAGACAGCAGCCCTTTGTAGTTTGTAGGTGGTAAGCAGTTGTTTATTATTTGGCCAAAAGGGATGATTTGGAAGACAGCATTTGGAGTAGGGGTCTAATTGCTGGGGAGGTGGATGGGATATGGATGATTGTGTGGGTTAAGGTGAGCTGAGTATAAGATAGGTGGTGAGGAAGCTCGATCCAGTTAAGTGTTTTTGTTGCCAAACAGTGGTGGGTCTGGTGAGGCTTGTTGCAAGTGAATCTGGTAACTTCATTTTAGCACTGTTCAAGTTTAGAGCTAAGTGGGGCTTGTAGGTTTGTCACGATAGGGGCTCCATACAGAAGAGAGGGTAAGAGGTAAGAGGAGACTTGAGTTACCTTGGCAGAGTCTGTAAGGAATTTCTTTACTCTATGTAGGGTGCTTAGTTGTTGATGGGTTTTCTTAATGCTGTTGTGGATACGTAACTCAAATTTAAGATTGTTTTTGATTGTCATGCCAAGTAGTTTTGTATGTGGGGTAACATTTATTTATTTATTTTATTTTACATTTGTTGACCAGGTATGTCTGACAGAGCTGAGGAGCCCATTTTCAGCAGAAGCCTGGGGAGAAAAGCTACACATATTATACAATTATTATTTAACAGAAGCGATTAACAGCTTATCTTTACAAAGGCATATACATTTTGACCCACAAAAGGCAGGAGAGTATTCTTAGACTCAAGGAAATATGCAGAATCTTAGGTTTTCAAATTCACAAGTTAAAAAACTGTTGCAGAAGTTAAAATGGAACTGTAAGCTCTGTCATGAAAGGCTTAATTCAGTGCAGCATAATACAATGGAAATTAAATACCCAGCTGTGGATATTTTATAAGCCTTTTATTCTTTCTCTAACTAGATTTACATATAACGTCTAAACTTTCCTGTCTGATATGTCCCTCAGTCTCAGAGAAAGTGTAGACATTCCTTTCTCCCATATCTACTGACAAAAGGTATGAGGTAGTAAATTAAATGAAAGCAAGGCATGCCCCAGGACCTTAAAAATTACTTGCTGAACTCTACAAATTAGCGTAACAAATATGACTCAAAGTTATATTTGTGTAAAGAGAAGCCATAGGAAGATGGTCCATTTGATATTCCTGAAAGGAAGCTGCAGAGTAACTCATATTCACACCAAATAAAACTCAGTCTGAACTGTTTCTCTTACATGCTAGTGTAACTGCTAAATAAATATTATAACATTTTATGGCCATATAGGCAAGAGACTTATAGCCCTAATCTCTCTTCTATTATACCCTATTACTGTGTAGATCTGTCACTCATGGTATTATTTAAGGAAGAAAACTAAAAGTTGTTTTTTTTCATGGAAATGGGATTTTGGAAAAAAAGTGAAGTAATTTAGTTGTTTGGGGGGATTTATTAGCAGGTGTTTATCCTCTAGCCAACTTTCAATAGAGTTAAAGACTTCTTGAGTAATTCTCTGAAGATGTATTAGATTGTTGGAAATTAATTTTAGGCCAGAATCATCAGCGTATTGTATGAGGAAATCTTGCTGAGAGGATTTATGTAAATGTTTAGTGAATATATTAAAGAGTAATGGGCCAGGAATGGAGCCCTGTGCCACACTGGTATTGACAGGAAGGAATGGAGAAAACTCTTTCAGTGGTACATTATTTAGTTTGTTTTTGTTGCTGATTTGATTTGTTTTTAGGAATGGAGAAAAAGTGAAAAGCTATTTAATAGACTGGTATCTATCGGTTAAGTAAGTTGTCAAACCATGGTAGTGGGTTATGATAGCCCAAGTGAAGACAGTTGGTTTTGCAGTTTGTGGTGAAAGACTAAATCAAAAGCTTTAGAGGGAGAGAGCAAGATCAAGGAATACAGAGGAAACAAGTTTGCCTTTGTCTCTGGCTTTGTTAATAGTATCTGTGAAAGTAAATAAGGCCATGGTACTTCTATGGGCAGATCTAAAACCATACTGTGTGGGGGTCAGAGCTTTTCCTGAAGAACATGTTGAAGAAGCTGCTTGTGAATGCACTTCTCCAGAATTTCTGACAAAGAATAATATAGTGATAGGTCTGAAATTGGCTATATCAGACAAAGTTCCTCCTTTATGAAGGGGGATGATGAAGAATGTTTTCCACAGAGAAGAAATGTAGGATTCCTCGACAGAGCTATTAATTAGAAGAGACACAGGATAGGCTATGGAATTTGCAGCCAGTTTGAGGTAATCTGCCGGGAGATTATCTACTGAGGGAGAATAGGGTTTCAGTTTAAGAAGTAGCAATTTGATATGAGAGGTTGGGATTTTTTTTTTTTGTGAAATGGGGTGTTTGCTGTCTGAGTGGGGGTCATGTCAGGATTGTTAGGAGGAAAATCTTTAGTAAGGGCTTTAATACTTTCTATAAAATGTTTGTTATATTAAGCAACTATTTCAGAGGGAGTATTATTTGGGGCAGGACTAGGAGTGGTGGATGTTCGAGGGTGGAGTATATTATTAATAGAAGACCAGAATTTTTTAGGGTTGGAAGACTGTTTTAGGAAGGAATTACTAAAGTAGCTTTTCTTGTCTGCAAGTATCTGCCTTTTAGTACTGTTACATGGTTCTTCAAAGTGTTACATATTTTGGGGAGATCTACATTGTAACCATTCTTTCCAAGCCCTAGCTCTTTCATGCATTAGGTGCCTGCTTTGAGTGGACAATCACTGAGAATACTTATTCTTTATTCTTTTTGTACTAGTTGGAGCTGAACTATTGAGGGTTTTCAGGAAAAGTGAGTTAAATTTGTGTACAGCTTTGCTGAGTGGAATATTTTTCAGGATAGTTAAAGGAGTTTAGACTTCTGTTAAATGTATCAGGGTTAAAATTAGTGAGGTTATGGGAAGTTTTAAGTAAGTATTTTTTTAAACATACCTTTATTGAATTATCACTTGTGATACAGGCAATATTACATCTATACAAAAGTAATCAAACCATATTAACAAATTAATATTACTAAACATTATACTTCACTTATATTGCTATATATCATATAACCTAATCAACATTACATAAATTATTCAAATCCTGCCTTTTTTTAAACAAGAAACATCTTTATTAAACCATCATTTAGGATATAAGCAATCATACATTTATATAAATGAAAACATGCCACTCTAACACAATTCTAGTTGCAAGCATTTTACATCACAAACCATACTGACATACTCCCCGTTGCAGACATTATACATCACTTTTAATCTACCCAATTATTTTCAGTCAAACATTACATAGCTCTTTTAAGTCCTGAATTCTTTTAAACCTCATTCCTCCCCTGTATGTATTGTTCCCACAATTCCCATTTTTTCCAATGCAGTTACCCTTTTCTAAAGATCTCAATTCCAGTTGTTTTATCTCTGCTACTATTGTCACTACTTCTAATATAGTTGGTTTATATCTGATTTCTATTTTTTTGTAATTGCTTTTTTTGGCAGCTACCATAATTAGACACAGCAAGGCCATAACACATTTTGTTTGACATGATGGGTACTGAGTCTGTTTGCATATATAGGGAGGTGATCACTGAAGGAGTCAGAGAGGGTGCCACTGGAGACATAATTAGTGGAATCAGACACCAATATCCAGTCAAGAATTGAGTCATTGTTTTTTGGGATAGTTATAATTTGTCGGGGAGGAAATGAGTTGAGTCAATCCGAATAGGTTTAGGCTAGTTGATGGGTATTTTCTGGAGGTAATCTGCCAATCGAATTTAATGTCACCTAGGATTATCTTTTCATTAGAAATTGTATGCGACATCCAGTTTACAATGTTTTCTAGGTTTGAAGCATTATTATTTGAGGAGTATAGGTTCATAGGTTCATAGGTTCATAGGTTCATACTAGGCTATCTGCCCAAGGGCATTTATAAGCCTAGCCCATAGTTATGTGGCTTTCGCCACCCCTTTAGTTTGAATAAAAACTATGCCTATCATTTTGCTGTGCCTCTGTCAAGCAGTGACACTGAAGTAATCCCTGGGGTATATCTGCGATCTCCCATCCATTGGTCAAGATTCCTCTTGAACAAGGTCAGCGAGGTGCTCTGCCTCACATGTACCGGGATTTTGTTCCACAGCATAGGGAGTCTCTGGGTGATGAATCTGTCCCTCCAGCACGTTCTATTTATAACCGTGTCAAGGTTTAAGTCTCCGCCCTTGTGGTTCTGAGGGATCTAGATTTTTGAGGTGAAGCATATTCATCAAATCTGGGTTTGACATGGCCTTATATGTCAGGCACAGGTCACCTCTGAGCAAGCGGTATGAGACTGAATAAAGCTGGAGTTCTTTCAGTCGGGCAGCATAAGACATATTTTTGAGACCCTTTATCCTTTTGGTGAGGAACTTTTGGGGCCTTTCAAGCTGCATCAGGTGTCTGGTCAGATACATTCGAGCAGGGCATTGTACTCAATCATAGGTCTAATGAGTGATGAGTACAGGGGACGATGACCTCCCTTGATCTAGATGTGAATCCCTTCATGATCAGGTGGGCGATATAGAAGGTTTTCCTAACTACTTTAGCAACATGAGTGTCAAACGAAAGACTACTGTCAACTTGGGTCCCCAGATCCCTGATGACTTTTTCTGTGCTCAGTGGATTGTCACCTATATGGTAGCTAGGGGTAACCTTGTTTTTCCCGAAGGGTATGACTATGCATTTTTGGCGTTTAACTTCAGGCCATGGCTCTGGCACCAGTTATCCGCTTCTGTGAGGCCCTTCTGGAGGATATCTGTGTCAGATGTGTTTTCGACTATGGCCCAGTTTGCAGTCATCTGCAAACTTTGTCAGCCATAACCCTCCTGTGTTTGCTTGTACTTCAGAAAAGTAGATGCCGAACAAGAGTGGACCCAGGACTGAGCCCTGTGGGACACCACTTGTGACAGGCTTTGAGTCTGACATGGCTCCAGCAACTCTGACCCTGTGGTTTCTGTCGCAGCCAGTTTGCAACCCATCTTGTGATGTATGGGTTTACATTCAAGCTGATGAGTTTTTCGATGATACCTGAGTGGGGTATTGTGTCGAAGGCCTTTGCCAGGTTGAGGTAGGCTGTATGGACTGCCTTTCCTTCATCAATGGCCTTGGTGACTGTCTCAAAAAGTCAACCAAGTTTAAGAGGCAGGATCTGCCTTTGACAAAGCCAAACTGGGTTGGATCCAAAGTCTGCAAGTTCCCTATGTCTTTATTTATGAGTTCCATTATGATCCTCTCCATGGCTTTGCAGATAAGGCTTGTCAAGCTAATGGGGCGGTAATTTCCAGGGTCTGTGGAGGCACCGCCCTTATGAAGTGGGACCACAGTCGCCGTCGCCACTCCTTGGGTACGTATCCTGAGGTGAGGCTAAGATTAAACAGCTGTCCTAACTGTGGGTTTAATTCCTCGTTGAGTTCATGAAGCACACAGCCGGGGACACCATCCGGTCCCATGGATGCTGTGTTTTTGCCTTAGTGAGGGCAGTTCTCACCTGGGCGTTGGAGATGTTTGGGGGCTACAATCCTCTGGAATAGATATCTCTCCTTTTGGGGGAGAAGTTTGCACTGAACCTGTCAGCCAGTATGTTAGCAATGTGTGTAGGTTCAGTAATTTTCACATCATTTTGAACTAATTCTGAGCATATCTGGGTGTTTCCTCCTAGGTTTCTAACATAGCTAAAGAAGGCCTTATGATTGTCTTTAGAGTCCTTGGCGATTTTTCTCTCAAAATTTGCCTTGGATGATTTTATGAGAGCTCTTAGTTTTTTACTTATAATGATCAAAGGTGTCTTACCTTTCAAGGATTTTGCTCTATCTTGTAGTAGCTTCCTCCTTTTGTTGTAGAGCTTGTTTATGGCTGGGGTCCACCAGACTGGACGCTTGCCTTTGGTACAGAGAGTCTTAGTTTTGTTTGGGATTGCCTGATCCATGCAGTCCTGTAGGTGCTGGTAGAAGGCATTTGTAAGTGATTCAGTGGTTTGAGTAATGTTTACCACTGGCTCAGGGGCCTTAAAGGAGACCACACTAGTGTTGAGAAGTGTGAGAGCGGCTTTTGAGAAGTTTTTCACTGTGGTCTTTTTTGTTTCAGGTGGGGGCGGGATGAGGACCTCCAGCAAGATTAGTTTATGATCTGATCTCACCAGTGAGGGGTATACTTCCGGTGTTGAACATTTTGATCCCATGTTCGTGATGATGAGATCAAGTATGTTTTCACCTCTTGTGGGGATGGTGACTAGTTGTTCCATGGCATTTGAGTTTATGATCTCCAGGAATCTTTGGGTTAGAGTGTTCGGGCTTGAGTAGTGTTCCCAGTCTATATTAGGGTAGTTGAAGTCACCTAGTATGATGGTGTTTGGAGATACATTTATCCCGTCCAATGTTTTCAGGAAGGCCATGTGAGGTTCCTGAGTTTGAGAGGGTGGCCTGTAACATGCTACAAATTGCAGAGCAGTCTTGCCTATGGTTAATTGCACCTGGATGGTCTCCGATGCATCGTGCGTTGCCACCAACCTTGAGGTGTGGGTGTCCTTTATGAATATGGACACCCCCCCTCCTTTCTTGGTGTTGTCCGGATTTTGGGGCGGAACGTATGATATGAGGTGAAACCTGTTAGTGCTGGGGTGCTCTCAGGAGCCTTGAACCAGGTTTCTGTCACAGCACAGACATCGATGTTCTCCATATTGAGAAGGGCCTCGAGTGCGTGCATCTTGAGATTGAGACTTCTGGCATTGAGCAGCATTACCCTTAGTTTTTTTCCTTTTTGGTGTTCTAGGGTGGTAGGTTTAGAATTTGAGCCTTGCCTAAAAAAGGCACTATGGGTTGGCAAGAGCCTTTGCCAATATCCGGAAGCCCAGAGGTGACAGGTGCAAGCCGTCCCTTGCGAAGCAGCATGGCTTGTCCAGCATGTCATCCCAGGCAGACAGACATTGGATCCCCTTTGAATGACACCAGAATTTAAGCCAATTATTAAAGCTGATCATCTTATCACTGTATTGTGGCATCATTCTAGGTGAAGGTAGGATACTGCTCAAGGTCAGGGTCATACCTGCCTGGGCTACATAATCAGAGAGCTCCTCGGCGTCCCTTTTCATGTAGTCCAAGGAGGTGCGTCTCAGGTCGTTGACACCAGCATGGACAATGACTGAGTCGTACTTGTACCTGCTGTTGAGAGACCTGAGTGCTTGCGTTATGTGGCGGATTCTAGCCCGACAGGCAGCTTACTGTGACCTTCTCCTTACTCAGTCTGGTGAGCGAGACGTCAGTGTGTCTGACTATGGAATCACCAATGACAAGTGTGTCTGGCATTTTGTTTGGCCTTAAGGGCTGTGACTGTTTGACACTCTGACTGTGTGGTCTATGTGTTGCATGTGTTGGGTCATGAGGTGGTAGTTGTTTGGGTGTCTGCTTTGGTGGCCTCTGCTGTTTTGGTAAATTTTTGACCAGAGCCTCCAGTATGTCTTTGTGTGAGTATGTGTATGATTTGAAGTTGTGATGGTACCATGTGTGACTGGGTATGTATTGTGTGTGGTTGCCTTCTCCTCCTGTCTGGTCTTGCCAGTCCTATGTTGAGAGAGCTCAGCCTCCAGTTTGGCCGTATAGTTGCATCTCTCGCATGTATTTGTGTTTTGTGGGAGAAGGAGAGGATTGTCTGTGTACATGAGGCAATTGTAACATTGCCTCAATATTCCCAGGTTCACCAGTTGAGCTGGAGAGGATACTAGCAACTGATCCCTCGACATACTAGAAGTAGTAGATAAAGAACTTTCAAAGGACTCGGGGAAGTGGGTTTTGGGCTGGTGGGGTACTATCTATAATAAGAGTGCTTTATCAAGGTGCAAGTACTGTAGGAGTAAGTGCTAGGCTTTACAGATAGAGAATAGTCTACTTGGGAATCAAGTAGAGATGAACTTTTCAGTTATAGGATATGCTGGTTAGATCAGCAGTACAGTTTAGCGTGTTTTATAGCAGGGGCTGAAGGGAGCTAGGAATTGGCCCAAAGCGACCAATGGACTACTAGTTTCCGGCTGAAACTTCACCAAATCGGACAAAAGGCAGCTCAGTGCTTCCCACTCCCACTGGTAAGCAAAGAAACTTCCCTCCTTCCTAATAAGGCAATGGATCAGTAACAGGAACTAAAACAAAGCCCAGGGATCAGCAACTCTGAAACTGGACTACTCTAGTTCAGTAAAGTGGGAAAACAAGAGATTGTTGTTTTATTACAGAGATAAGGAAAAAAACAGACAGTAAATGCTATAAATGCTGTAAATCGGCTAGCGCACTTTAGTGTGTAGCCTACAGAAACAATTTGCAACAATTAGTAACTTAAAGTGCAATAAACAGTGTAAAATGCAGAAATCACTTAAAGTAGCAGTAAAACAGGCGAAATGCAGTCGCTAGCTTAATAACAGTGGGAAAGCCACAAAAAATACTTATATCTGGTAGAAAGTCACTCTTTTAGCTCTCTGCTGCTTGGATCACTCTGCAGGCCACCACGAGGATCTGTGCAGAGTTGGTACAAGCTGGAAAACACGTGTTGATTATGGTTATTTAGTGTAAACATGACATGAGAAGTTCCGCATTATGAAATTTGGGAATATGTCTATTTTAAAGTAGGATTTCAAGATATTCAGGGTATAATAAAGTTACTCCACTACTTTTTTTTGAGTTCTGTCAGCCCTGCTGATATTATAACCAGGTAGTGATATTTTCAGAGTCAAGTATATGCGGTTTTAGCTATGTTTCAGTTATGGAAAGACTATCTGGTGTATTGTAGGATATCCAAGCATGGAGCTCTGAAACTGTATTTTAGATGCTACACGTATTTAAGAAAATGAATTTAAGCTGTTTAAGGAATTGAATTTAAGCGCATTAATAAATCTGAACTTTGATTATGTGATTGTAGGGGGAGAAACTAATTAATCTAATATAAGAGATGTATGTTGGTAGTTAAAGTTGACAGTTATATTAATTCCTAATTTAAGTTTGTAGATACTGAGCTTCTTGTATAGGCAGTCTGCAAGGGGAAGGCAATATTTTGAGGAATATAGACCAGTTCAGTCTCTGTGCAGATCACTTTCAGGTACCGTCTGGGTAAGTAAACTCACAGAAATATGCAAAAAAAATAAAAAGAATCACTATTCATCGTCAGTGTGTAAAAAACTAGAAATATTTATAGAAATAAATAAAACTAAATTAAGTGTTTTGTTTATAGAAAATAAAGAGAATACAGTTTGCACACAATAACCAGCTGAACAGAAGAAAGGAATTATATAGTATTTATCTGGGGCAAGCCAGTAGGTCTTACTTTTTGTCTAGAAATGAGAACAAAGATTATGAAAACCATTTACAAACTAGTTAACTGAAAGCAAAAGCAAGTAGGGGTCTTATTCCTCATCTCTGCAAGAGTATGAAGACTTGGTACAATCTTGTTTAGTTTTAGGAGGCTGAAATGTGGGGCCATCATAGGAATGTGTTTCCAGGTTATACAAAGACGTTTTAGTGGAGAGTTTGCTGCAACCGTGTAGTAAATTGGAGGAGTTTAAAAAGTAGCAAACTCAGTAGCAGGTCAGCGCTTTGCTTTATTGAGGGTGATTTATATCTTCTTTTGACTTACTTAGAAAGGTTACACAGTATGACAAAATATTCAAACTTACCTAGTAGCGAAAACAAAATGAAAACTCCAGCTAAGCTAGAACTTCCATTGAGTGACCTCCCAAACCTCTTGTATCAGAGGCACATGGGATATAAGCAAATGATCCTTACGAACATCAAGTGTTTCAACTAAATGGTGATTCTGAATGCCCATGACTTGTTTCGTCATTTTAATGGACAATTTCAGGCTAATAAAGTCAAACCCCACTAGCTGTGGATATGCATATTTCGGCCTTATTATGACCTCATCAGCACAACTAAGATTCAGAGAAGCCTGCTGGGCTTAAATGGGATGTTTTGCTATACTTTAGAAACACAGGGTCTATAACCCAGTTAATGTCCATAACTATTAAGTTGTTTTGCAAAATATCTCAACTAACATCCAAGCCATATTGCTGAAACACTTGATGTCCTTAAGGAGTCATATATCCAATGGGTCTCTACTACAGGAAGTTTAAGGTATCATACAGTGAAAACTTCAGCTTGACATGTTTTTTTCTTGTAGCATTTACTGATTGGTTTCTCTATGTGACCTTTTTAGTCTCTGGTTTGGATGACGGTCTATACCTTTAAACCCCTAATACACTACAAGAAAGCTGTATCTTGGCTCTCGGAGAAGGGAAATACTCCGCGATATCACAATTTCTGAGTTAGTATATGTCCCCTTTAACTACACAAAAGGATTTGCTGCTCCATTATCACACTTTAGGTCCTTGGACTTTCCAAAAGGGACCCTCCACTTATAAAACTATACAGTTCATAATTAATAGAAATATTCTATCATAAAATTAAGTTCAAGAATACAACATATGGATGCAGGAAAAAAGGCATGGGAAATTATTTACATGTAGTATCATTAACACAATATGTCCAAAAGTAAAAGTAATAAGTCATTGGCAAAAAAATGTATGACATTACTAGATAACAGAAACCAGGGCTTGGTACGTGGAACTTTCCTGTCTGGAATATACTGTTCTGAAGTCAAGGGAAATGTAGAGGGACTCTGGCTGACCAAATCTGCTGATGACTACAAGTTCGGTGCCAACACTGAATCACCCAAAGATGCAGATATCCTTCAAGAGGGCCTGACACACACAAATAACTGGTGCCAGAACCATGACCTAAAACTCAGTGCAAAAACAATACCACCCTGCAAATTACAACACTGATAACACTTCCCTAACAGAAACTAGTGGTAATGAATTTAGATACTCAGGCTGATATTAACCTGAACTTTGATCACCATGTGTCAACACCGATGACAAAATCCAGCTACATGGCACAACTTAAAAGTAAGGGCATGGCATCCAGATCTAAAGAGGTCATTGTCCCACTATAGTCAGCCCTCAGTAGACCTATAATCTAGTACAATGCATCCTTCAACATGTATCTGACCAGGTATTTTCAACAGCTAGAGTGGCTGCAGAGTACCCTCACTAAAAGAAGACAAGGTGTAAACAACATGTCCTATTGAGGAGTGATCTATGTCTAACCTACAAGGCATTCTCTGAACCAACCCTGATCATTCTACAATGCCTTCACAAAACAAACAGCACTACAGTTACCTGATCTAAGGATCTAAACTGTCTGTGACATAAACAAAACATGTTGGGTGGACAAGTATGTGTCTCAGAGATTACCCCCCCCCTCTGGAACAGACTTCCCATTTATGTAGACCAGAGCTCTTCCCTAAGGCTATTCAAATGTAATTTGGACCAATGGATGGGAAATCACATATTCACCCCTGCCTTGTTGCCTGTGTCCCTTATGGACTGGGGCAACTTGTAGATGCCCTAAGGCACAGGAGTATACCAAAGCTGTTCTAGCCCATGGGCGTTGATAATTGGGAAAATTGGGGCAGGAATGGCTAGAATTAAAAAGGCTTTACCTCCTTTAACCTAGTAATATACTATGATCCTATGATCTTGTTATACCTGTGAAGTATGCAGCAATCCACAACTAATCTGAGGGAACCTGAAAGAAACAGTTATAGAGTAAAATAACTAATCTGTCATTTGTTCTTAAATAAGTTTAAGAATTATACAGGCACGTCTTTCTGAAAGACTTTGTTAAGGACTCAATAATTTCTATTTCTAGTATGCTATGTAAACCATTATTCCTGTAGGATTTACCTCAGCCTTGATTTCTGCACCTGTTGTACAGCCTGTATACAATCTTATAAACAGATATTTCCACTCCATTCAAAATCAGATTGTGGTTTCTTTCACCTGAGCACAAAGACATTTTACTTAAAATAAGGAAGCAAGGTATAAATATTTATAGCTTCATTCTGGCAAGGTAAGGTTCCCCAAGGGATCCATGTCCTTTTTAAGACTGTGCCGATGGGTGAGGCACTATGTCCTAGGTAAAGCTGACTTGACTCTATCAGTATATTGTTAGAGGCTGGCTTCTATTAAGTTGTTCCTTACACCTGGGTTTTCATTGCTGTGATATGCAGTTTCTGCTTTAATGTCCCCACCCTTTTTTATTAGGATAGTAAGATTTTGTAATGTGAGACTGTCTGACAAGATTTCACACTTTGCTGTAGGTAAACTGTACTTTATGGCACATAGGATGAGCTGGGTAAGTCTTAACAAACATTAAGAAGAATAGACTGGATAGGATCACTTGCCTGTACAGTGAAGGTTTTTAAGACTTGAATAGGGTTGTCACATTTTCAGATGCCCAAAGTGGGACTAATTTTTCATGACAGGCCCTACCTACAACCAGTGCAGAGAATAGGACTTCACTTTACTGCCAAAATAAATGCTTCCTTTAGAATTTAAAATGTATCTGTGGTTCCTTGTTTTCCATACTTTCCTAACTAGTGTTCCAGAGACCGGATTTTGCTGATCCCTGGGCTTTGTCTTGGTTCCTGTGTTTCTCCATTTTCCTTGTTTGGTCAGGGGGAAGTTTCTTTACTCACCAGTGAGAGAGGGGAGTACTGAGCTGCCTGTTTGTCCTTAGAGGAGTGGTTTAAGGCAGTAACTTGTAGTCTATTGGCCATTTTGGGTCATTTCCTGTCTTTTCCAGCCCCCTGCTATAAAGCGCATTTTAGCACGCTTTAGCGCGAATTAGCGCGATTTAGAGCGGAGTTGCCACTGTTGCACACTAGGGCAGCACCGGTTAAGCAGGTTTAAACTATTCGGGCTACCTAAAGTCCACTCTTCAAATTTTCCCTTAAAACTACCTTCCTCGAACTATACTACTGATCTAATCAGCGTATCCTATAACTAAAAAGATCATCTCTACTTGACTCCAAGTAGACTATTCTCTATCTGTTAAACCTAGCACTTGCTCCTACAGTACTTATTACCTTGATACAGCACTCTTGTCATAGATAGTACCCCAAAAAGGCAAACCCCCATTTCTCGGTCACCCACGTCCCCCGGAATCTCTTTTAAAGTTTTTTGGTCTATTCCTTCTAGCATGTCGAGGGATCAGTTGCTAGTGTCCTCTCCTGCTCAGCTGGTGAACCTGGGAATATTGAGGCAATGTTACAATTGCCTCATGTACACAGACAACCCTCTCCTCCTCCCACAAAACACAAATACATGAGAGATGCAACTATACGGCCAAACTGGAGGCTGAGCTCTCTCAACATAGGACTGGCAGGACCAGTCAGGAGGAGAAGGTTACCACACACACTATAGACCCAGTCTCACATAGTACCATCACAACCTCAAATCATACACATAAACACACAAAGACATACTCGGAGGCTCTGATCAAAAGTCTACCAAAACAGCAGAGGCCACCAAAGCAGACACCCAAACAACCACCACCTCAGAACACAACACCTGCAACACATAGACCTCACAGTCAGAGTGTCAAACAATCACAGCCCTTAAGGCCAAACACAATGCCAGACACACTAGTCATTGGTGACTCCATAGTCAGACACACTGACATCCCGCTCACCAGATTGAGTAAGGAGAGAGTTACAGTAAGCTGCCTGTCGGGCGCTAGAATCCGCCACATAACGCAAGCACTCAGGTCTCTCAACAGCAGGTACAAATACGACTCAGTCATTGTCCACGCTGGTGTAAACGACCTGAGACGTACCTCCTTGGACTACATGAAAAGAGACATTGAGGAGCTCTCTGATTATGTAGCCCAGGCAGGTATGACCCTGACCTTGAGCAGTATCCTACCTTCACCAAGAATGATGCCACAATACAGAGATAAGATGATCAGCTTTAACAATTGGCTTAAACTCTGGTGTCATTCAAAGGGGATCCAATGTCTGTCTGCCTGGGATGACATGCTGGACAAGCCACGCTGCTTCAAGGGACGGCTTGCACCTGTCACCCTGGGATTCCGGATATTGGCAAAGGCTCTTGCCACCCCATAGTGCCTTTTTAGGCAAGGCTCAAATTCTAAACCTACCACCCTAGAACACAAAAAGGAAAAAACTAAGGGTAATGCTGCTCAATGCCAGAAGTCTAAATCTCAAAATGCACGCACTCGAGGCCCTTCTCAGTATGGAGAACATCGATGTCTGTGCTGTGACAGAAACCTGGTTCAAGGCTCCTGAGAGCACCCCAGCACTATCAGGTTTTACCTCATATCATGCGTTCCGCCCCAAAATCCAGACAATACCAAGAAAGGAGGGGGTATCCATATTCATCAAGGACACCCACACCTCAAGACTGGTGGCAATGCACGATGCATCGGAGACCATCCAGGTGCAATTAACCATAGGCAAGACTGCTCTGCAAATTGTAGCATGTTACAGGCCACCCTCACAAACTCAGGAACCTCACATGGCCTTCCTGAAAACACTGAGGGGATAAATGTATCACCAAACACCATCATACTAGGTGACTTCAATTACCCTAATATAGACTGGGAACACTACTCAAGCCCAAACACCCTAGCCCAAAAGTTCCTGGAATTCATAAACTCAAATGCCATGGAGCAACTAGTCACCATCCCCACAAGAGGAGAAAACATACTTGATCTCATCATCACGAACATGGGAGCACAATGTTCAACACCGGAAGTATACCCCTCACTGGTGAGATCAGATCACAAACTAATCTCGCTGGAGGTCCTCATCCCACCCCCACCTGAAATAAAAAAGACCACAGTAAAGAACTTCTCAAAGCCGACTTCACACTTCTAAAGACTAGTGTGGTCTCCTTTAAGGCCCCAGAGCCGGCGGAAAACAGTACTCAAGCCGCTGAATCACTTACAAATGCCTTCTACCAGCACCTGCAGGACTGCATGGATAAGGCAATCCCAAGCAAAACAAAGACTCTTTGTACCAAAGGCAAGCGTCCAGTCTGGTGGACCCCAGCCATAAACAAACTCTACAACAAAGGAGGAAGCTACTACAAGATAGAGCAAAATCCTTAAAAGGT
Source organism: Protopterus annectens (assembly GCF_019279795.1). Lineage (NCBI taxonomy): Eukaryota > Metazoa > Chordata > Ceratodontiformes > Protopteridae > Protopterus > Protopterus annectens. Next base: position 1,828,600,739 of record NC_056737.1, read on the forward strand.
AAGACACCTTTGATCACTATAAGTAAAAACTAAGAGCTCTCATAAAATCATCCAAAGCAAATTTTGAGAGAAAAATAGCTAAAGACTCAAAAGACAATCATAAGGCCTTCTTTAGCTATGTTAGAAACCTGGGAGGAAACTCCCAGATATGCTCAGAACTAGTTCAAAATGATGTGAAGATTACTGATCCTACAGACATTGCCAACATACTGGCTGACAGGTTCAGTGCAAACTCCCCTCCCCTCAAAAGGAGAGATATCTATACCAAACAATTGCAGCCCCCCAAACATCTCTAACGCCCAAGTGAGAATTGCTCTCTCCAAAGCAAAAAACACAGCATCCATGGGACCTGATGGTGTCCCCGGCTGTGTGCTCCACGAACTCAACGAGGAATTAAACCCACAGCTAGGACAGCTGTTTAATCATAGTCTCACCTCTGGATACGTACCCAGGGAGTGGCGCACTGCAACTGTGGTCCCACTCCACAAAGGCGGTGCCTCCACCGACCCTGGAAATTACCAGCCCATTAGCTTGACAAGCCTTATCTGCAAAGCCATGGAGAGGATCATAATGGACCTCATAAATAAAGACATAGGGAATTTGCAGACTTTGGATCCAACCCAGTTTGGCTTTGTCAAAGGCAGATCATGCCTTTTAAACTTGGTTGACTTCTTCAAACAGTCACCAAAGCCATTGATGAGGAAAGGCAGTCCATACAGCCTACCTCGATCTGGCGAAGGCCTTCGATACAATACCCCACTCGGGTATCATTGAAAAACTCATCAGCTTAAATGTTAACCCATACATCACAAGATGGGTTGCAAACTGGCTGAGTGACAGAACCCACAGGGTCAGAGTTGCTGGCGCCATGTCAGACTCAAAGCCTGTCACAAGTGGTGTCCCACAGGGCTCAGTCCTGGGCCCACTCTTGTTTGGCATCTACTTTTCCAAGTACAAGCAAACACAGGAGGGTTATGGCTGACAAAGTTTGCAGATGACTGCAAACTGGGCCATAGTCGAAAACACATCTGACACAGATATCCTTCAGAAGGGTCTCACAGAAACAGATAACTGGTGCCAGAGCCATGGCCTAAAGTTAAATGCCAAAAAATGCATAGTCATACCCTTTGGGAAAAACAAGGTTACCCCTAGCTACCATATAGGTGGCAATCCACTGAGCACAGAAGAAGTTATCAGGGACCTGGGGACCCAGGTTGACAGTAGCCTGTCATTCGACACCCATGTAGCTAAAGTAGTTAGGAAGACCTTCTACATTGCCCACCTTATCATGAAGGGATTCACATCTAGATCAAGGGAGGTCATAGTCTCCCTATACTCATCACTCATCAGACCAATGATTGAGTACAATGCCCCATTCGGAATGTATCTGACCCGACACTTGCAGCAGCTGGAGAGGCCACAAAAGTTCCTCACCAAAAGGATAAAGGGTCTCAAAAATCTGTCCTATGCTGCCCGACTGAAAGAACTCCAGCTCTATTCAGTTGCTTACCGCTTGCTCAGAGGTGACCTTTGCCTGACATACAAGGCCATGTCAAACCCAGATTTGATGAATATGCTTCACCTCAAAAAATCTAGATCCGTCAGAGCCACAAGGGCGGGAGACTTAAACCTCGACACGGCTATTAATAGGACGTGCTGGAGGGATAGATTCATCACCCAAAGACTCCCTATGCTGTGGAACAAAATCCCAGTATATGTGAGGCAGAGCACCTCGCTGGCCTTGTTCAAGAGAAATCTTGACCAATGGATGGGAGATCGCAGATATACCCCAGGGATTACCTCAGTGTCACTGCTCGACAGAGGCACAGCAAAATAATGGGTATAGTTCCCCACACTAAAGGGGTGGCGTAAGCCACAAAACTATGGGCTAGGCTTGTAAATGCCCTCGGGCAGATAGCCTAGTATAAACCTATGAACCTATTAACCTATGAACCTTATCATACTAAGGTGTTTCAGATACAAAGTAATTGTTTCACACAACTATTTGTGGAAAGTTAGAAGATGTTTTTTTTTTTTGTTAAAAAATATCTAAAGACATTTACTATTTTTCATATTTTTGCAGGATGCAACTGCCCATTATGGACTATCCTGTGTATGGAGAGACAGGTGTCAATCCCTACACTTTAGCTAGCCCCAAACTACTGTCTTCAGATGTGTCAGGGGACATAATCTGCTTAATCAGTATTTTTAGAATTAGCAGCTCTAGAAAAACACATTCCATGTCAAGCTAACCTACTGATATTGTTCTGCAGTCACTTAATAAATAATTTCTGAAAAAAGTACAGACACTAAATTTCCTTAGACAAGAACCCCAATTGAGTAATTTTATTTAAAAAAAATGGAAACTTTAAGGGAGAAATAATATATAGAATAAACTGATCAGGAACTATTAAAATGTTTCCATATAATAAAATAGCAATTAATAACTTATCAAATGTTTCCCCATTTCAGATTTATTAAAACAATAAGTGAGAAGGTCACTGAAAAACCAATCAGTGAAAACAAAATGAAAACTCCAGCAAAGCTAGAACCTCCACTGAGTGACCTCCCAAACCTCTTGTATCAGAGGCTCATGGGATATATGCAAATGACCCTTATGAACATCAGGTATTTCAGCTAATTGGTGATTCTGAATGCCCGTGACTTGTTTTGTCATTTTAATGGACAATTTCAGGCCAATAAAGCGAAACCCCACTAGCTGTGTATATGCATATTTCAGCCTTGTTATGACCTCATCAGCACAGCACAAGCAGAGTGTTTGACTAAGCATTAGAAACACAGGGCTGTTATACCCAGCTGATGACCATTATATCATTAGGTTCACTGCAAAAATATCCCAACCAACAAACTAAAACTATAAGTGAGAAGGTCACTGAAAAACCAATCAGTAAAAACAAAATGACAACTCCAGCAAAGCTAGAACCTCCACTGAGTGACCTCCCAAACCTCTTGTATCAGAGGCACATGGGATATATGCAAAACCCTTATGAACATCAGGTGTTTCAGCTAATTGGCGATTCTGAATGCCCATGACTTGTTTTGTCATTTTAATGGACAATTTCAGGCCAGTAAAGCCAAACCCCACTAGCTGTGGATATGCATATTTTGGCCTTGTTAAGGGTCATTTGCATATATCCCATGTGCCTCTGATACAAGAGGTTTGGAAGGTCACTCAGTGGAAGTTCTAGCTTTGATGGAGTTTTCATTTTGTTTTTACCATTTCAGATTTATGGAAAATACAGTCAACTGTTTAAATCACAAACAGCAAATATTTTGGAGTAGTTTTCTAGGCCTGTGGCTAGGTAACCTGAATTTTAACACACTTTTTTCCCTTTTTTTCCCATAAACTATTCAGTGAAAAACTGACAGGTGATTTACAGATAGTTCTATAATTTTATTTTCATCCTCACAGCTAGTCCCTGTTTCAGGATGCCCTGACTTTATCAAAGAAAATAAGGAGCTTGTGGTTCCATTTTGCTACTACAAGGACAGGTCGCCGTCCTTAAGCATCAGTCATCAATGCTGCTTCAGAACTATCCATCAGATGCTGTCCAGGTAGTTCACAGACTGCACACTTTCTCCTCAAATGCTAGTTATCCCTCTCAAAGACACATTACCTTCTCACTGTTCCCAATAGTGTGAAAGTCTGTATTACAGAACAGATGTGAAGAAACAACAAGACCACATGCTGCTTGAGAAGAGATTGTGGGATGGCTTATATAATTTCTTCAGTAACAGTAGACTCCCTGTTATCAGGTCTCGCTGGGACGGGACCTTAGGCTGGATAAATAAATCGCTGGTTAATCAGGAAAAGCATACAAAATAGTATTTTCCCATACTCTGGAATAAACTACCTGTCTATATCAAACAAAGCTCCTCATTAGCACTCTTCATGAAAAATCTTGATGACTGGATGGGAAATAGGAAACTCACTCCAGGGATCACCTCTGTGGCTCTTCCCAACAGTGGCACAGGAAAATAATTTTCTTGGGTGGCACAAGCCAGGGTACCTTTTTGGCTGGGCTTGTATAGGCCCTAGGGCCGATAGCCTAGTACCTACTTATGAATCTATGAACCTATGAACCTATTTATAGGTTATAAATCAGCTAGAATAACAGGATTTGTGTTAGTACGCATTTTTCTAATGAATATGAAGTTTAAAACTCAAACGTTCATCATTATTTAGCCCAAAGAAGGCAGAAGTGCTGTTCTTCTCTGTTTTCTTTTGCTAGGGTTACGGCAGAAAGGCCAGTTAAAGAGAGACCGGATAAGAGGGAGTCGGCTGTATTCTCAGTCTTACAAAGTTATTAGCAAATGTAATGATCTAATCTTAATTATTTACTGTAGGTATATCATGATAATAACAAATTTAGTTATCTAAACATACAATTCATTTATGTCTGAATCAAAGACATACTTATTAAGAAAGCTTATTGTTTTTAAGCAGTGATTCAGTTAAATTTTAAAAATACGTGTGTCTGTCTTATCCCTATGTTACTTAGTGTTCTGTATGAGCCAAAAAACACTAGCAGATTTTAGTTCTGTCTTTTGTCAAAAGACTTCTGGTAAATCCCTTCTTGAATTGCTAACTTGTTTTTCCCAAATGTGAACTTAAGCTGTTGCTACAAAAGAATATTTAGGTAAAAGAAGCAATAGAAAAGAAAGAGTGTCATAGGTCCTCTGGTTCCAGAGTGGGGGGAGGGGCTTTGGATGAAGGGCTTTTGGCATCACTTGACCCTCAAATGCTCCAAGTTCCCAAGGAGGCCTGACAAGAAATAGTTGGATAGCAATACTCTCACCAAGGGTTTCCTGTATAACCAGGCCTGTTGTACGTTCGCTGATCTCTTTTCATGACTCAGCCTGCATTGTTAACAAGTTTCATTGAAGTGTAACCAAGGCTCCAGCACAAAGCCCAGGCTTCCCTTCCCCCACAGCTTTAATCTCCTGCTGGGTTGATTCAGTCAATATTCAATCAATTCAGAAGCCAGCCTCCACAGACATTGGCAGTGTGGGCTATAGGGAAAAATACAGCTTTTAGGCAGGCTAGGAAAAAGACATCAAGCCTACCCCTGTTTCTGTCATAAAAATCATTAACTTCTAGTACTGCATGAATGAGGTCCCTAGACATGTAAACAACATCATGGCAACATCCCTAAGGATTAATTCAGGTTGTTTAGTAGATAATTGTTCTGAAGAACAGGAAGTTGACAATGTAAAATGACCTATTGTAATTTGTGCAGTTCTTTTCCTGTTGCTATATTTATTTTGTCCTGAAGTTTTTTAGTCTCAGAATTTCTAAAGCCAAGACTCCTTAAGTTGTTTCTCCTATGGAATTACTACAGCTGCTATTTAACAAGTTAATTGTCTGAAATTAGCATTTGATTTTTGCAGAAAACAAAGTTAACCACATCGACTAAGTTGTGGATAATTGGGACAGCCTCCTAGTGGGCTGCATGCTCACTGAATTTCCACCTGAGTAAGCAGCGATACGACTTTCACACACTGCTACATGACAACAGCCTAAGCTATTACCAATCAAATCACTTGAAATTGTACAGTAGAGGGTGACATTTAAACTGCTGCTTTTCAGCATTGCAAATTGTCTGCCCTTTTCATAGGGTGGAGTGGGAGAGGTAGGAGATATGTATTTATTACCAGGAATTATAGAAATAATGTGGAAGTTATGTGATAAGTTGTCCTACAGCATCAGATGTAAGCATATCTCCTACACATGCAAACTCAATGTTTTTTCTTTTACAAACCATTATAATTACTACATTATACTAAACTTTGCACTACTGTATATCAACGGTGGTACTTAAATGACCAAACAGCAAAGCCATGATTTATCCAACAAAGTAATTCACAGTTACATAAATCGAGAGATTCTCAAGCAGGATGTTTTCCACAAAAAGAAAAAAAAAGAACACAGGTTCTTGTGGCTCTTGTGCTGTTTACAACATGCCCAAATCCTATGCTTAGACATTGTTAACTGAAAAAAACATCCTTGCAGCCAGTTTTCTATGATTTAAACATGATGGCTGCATTTGTGAAAAATGCTGTTCTTATTCATTCCTTCTATTTCCTTAGAAGTCTGACAACTGGGGTATCCATATTCAACAGCCAAAAACCTAGATCATTCAGCAAAGGAGGAGTGGTTATTAAAGGCAAAGTGGCTTCTTCTACCATGCATGACTAAATTTACCTGGCATCTGAAAAGAGCCCCAGCATAAGAACATAGTGTTCTCTAGGATGAGAATACCTCAGGTGCACCTCAAACTGCCATCCCTGTCCCTAAGCTGTAACTTGCATTGCAGAAATAGTGTGATGTATTCTTACAGGCATTCTGCCATGAACACACTATCCTGGACCATAGTGTCTCAGTAATGTGCTCCCTCCAAAACTGGCTTCAGCTTCCACAGTTCTTACCCAAACAAATCCTTTCCCTATTCTGAAGCAATTGATATATGTCACTAAAAGACAGTGGACAAGGGAGGAGTGGAGGATGACAAACGCTTAAATATATGTTGATGATTCAATGTGAAACAACTTAATATGGCTTGAATTGGAAGACAGCAAAATAAAGATATGAGCTGCAGTTGCTTTCCAAAAGATAAGGGAACCGCTAGTATCATTCTTTGTGTGTGTGTGTGTGTGTGTGTGTGTGTGTGTGTGTGTGTGTGTGTGTGTGTGTGTGTGTGTGTGTGTGTGTGTACTGTATATATATCTATATATATATATATATATATATATATATATATATATATATATATAAATAAAAATGTAAATGTTCGTTTGTTCAAAATCTTAAATTTCCGAAAGTTCTTCACTGATAGCTTTGAAATGTTGCATTCGAATACGCGTGTGTTTTTATATACCTACTATTATATAGATTTCACACGTTGCATTCGAATATGCGCTTGTTTTTATATACCTACTATGGAGTCTATATATTTGTATACAAATATGCAATTTTATATGTTTTTGTTATAACTTTCTTTCTTCTTTTTCAGTGCAATCGATCTGCTTTAGTTCATTCAAATAATGCCTCACAGAAGATCAAACTTAGGTCGTCGTACTCGCGGAGTGGAAGCAGTGCGATGAGTAATTGCAAATCAAACTGAGGAAGAATGGGCATCAGCAAATGGGTGAAACAGACAAAGAATGGCTCAAATACGTGCCGAGGAAGCAGCAGAGCGACATGCAGCCAAACATGAGGATGCACGGTTGCGAGCACGGCGATCGCGTTCTGCAGCTTCAGATCTGCTTCGTTCTCCTCAATCAACACCAGCGGATGAAATAAATGCTTGCCTGAAATACTCTACTTTGTGGCGACACATAAAGACGTTAAAATTAACTACAAATATGCATGTCCAGCTGCAAAACGATCGATTAGCTGAGATATTCTCACATCAATTGTTGGAAATTGGGAACGGAAAGGTGCCGGTTGATCTGACGTCAGGTCGAATTTCATTGCCTCATAACTTCTGCAATTCAGTGACGTCAAAAGAAGAATTGGTTGAAAAAGTATTTCCCAATATTCAAACCAATTATAAGAATCACGACTGGCTGACTGAACAAGATATTCTTGTGGCCAAGAACAAAGACGTCTACGAACTTAACAATATTATTGAGTCTAACATTCAAAGCGAGGCAGTCACATACAAGTCCGTCTTCACTGTTGTGGAAGCAGATGAAGGGGTTAATTATCCAACAGAATTTTTGAATTCACTCGATCTGCCAGGGATGCCACCGCACGTACTGCAATTGAAAATCGGCGTGCCAATTATCATGTTGCGAAATATCAACCAGCCAAAGCTTTGCAACGGCACGTGGCTTGCAGTAAAAAAATTAATGAGCAACGTCATAGAAGCAACAATCTTGACAGGACCTTTCAAAGGTGAAGATGTCCTCATTCCTCGCATTCCTATGATTCCAAC